>NC_059342.1:42670000-42747500 GCF_018350155.1 Leopardus geoffroyi | reverse complement strand
AGAAGGTTTTAGATACCACACGACTGCTAGAGGAGAAAGTTATATTCTGAAGTACGAAAAAAAATGGAGAGAAAGTATCTTTCAATTTAATTACTATGGTGCATTTTCTCTACTAGTTAAATCCAGGCACCTCTCTTTTAGTCTCATAATGAATTAATTTCACTCAAATAGGTATGATGAACATGCCTAGATAGAAATTAGATTTTAAGCACCACAAGAAACAGATTCCTGAACAAATAAAAGTCAAAGCGGAAGACTAGTTTCACATAGAAATCCAGTATGTTATTTCAAATTCCAAAATGTAAACACCCATCTAAAAGCAACTCGACCTTTAAAAACCTAAAATTTTAGGGGTGCCTGGGTGGCTCAGTCGGCTGAATGTCTGACTTCGGCTCATGTCATGATCTCGCAGTCTGTGGGCTCAAGCCCCGCATCGGGCTCTGTGCTGACAGCTTGGAGCCTGGAGCCTGCTTCAGATTCTGTGTCTTCCTCTCTCTAACCCTCCCCCACTCATGCTTTCTCTGTCAAAAATAAACAAACGTTTAAAAAAATTTTTTTAAAAACCGAAAAATTTGCCCTATTTGTTATGGATAGTTTTAAATAAATAAAATGTAACAAACAGAATCAAAGCTCCTCTTATGCCCCTTGCCCCCGAGATACTGCTGTCCTTCCCAATGACACTTTTGTTCCTTTACTACCCAAGGGTCTTGGAGACCCTCCCCCCAAACATAAGCTGGGATGTAGATGAAGGGGCAGTGATCCCACCAACCAGAGTGAGGGAGTGGGAAGGAGCAGAGAAAGGCAAGGCCAAAAGGAGTGTGGTCTGAGCTGGAGTTAGGCAATGTGTCTTGACCCTGAGGGATCCCTGTGAGGAATGATACTGAACGTCCCTCAGTGTTGTTCCCTGGAGGAACAGGAAGCTCAGGCAATCATCTGACTCACATTCCCATTGGTTGAAGGCTGCCTCCAGGTGCTTTAACTGATATGTCAGGCAACACAGAGGGAAAGCTGAAATTTCCAAGACTTAGGAGAAACTGCTAAGGCATGAAGGCTAGAGGTGGGATGCTGGAGCTGTCCACCCAGGCTAGACTGAGGGGATGTGAATCTCAGCACACAGAGCATATGTATAGCAGGAGCCGGTGACGTTTTTGGTAGACTGGCAAACAGAAATAGGACTTGAGGGTCAGTGCTATAGACTGAATATTTGTGTCCCCCCAGAATTCATGTTAAACTCCTCCCCCTCCCATATGGTTTGTATTAGAAGGTGGGGCCTTGGGGAGGTGATTATATCATGAGGATGGAACCCTCATGAATTGGATTGCTGCCCATATAAAAGAGACCCCTGAGAGCTCTTTCACCACTTCTGCCATGTAGGGTCACAGCAAGACGATGAGTGTCTATAAACTAGAAAGAAAATCCTCACCAGACACCAAATCTTGGGTGTCCAGCCTCCAGAACTGTGAGAAACAAATTTTTGCTATTTATTAGTCACTCAGTCCTATGGCAGTTTGTCTTATAGCAGCATAATGGGCTAAGGAAATCAGATATATTTGATGACACACTTTTTTTTAATTAAAGCATTCTTTTTTTTTTTTTTTAATTTTTTTTTTTTCAACGTTTATTTATTTTTTTTGGGACAGAGAGAGACAGAGCATGAACGGGGGAGGGGCAGAGAGAGAGGGAGACACAGAAGCGGAAGCAGGCTCCAGGCTCTGAGCCATCAGCCCAGAGCCTGACGCGGGGCTCGAACTCACGGACCGCGAGATCGTGACCTGGCTGAAGTCGGACGCTTAACCGACTGTGCCACCCAGGCGCCCCAAAGCATTCTTTTATATAGAAAAAATTTTTAGAGCTCTTGGAGGATCTATCTGACCAGCAATGGAGAAAAGCCATAGCTTTCCCTTCCTCCCTTCCTTCTTTATATTTACAGCACTTTGAAAATGTAAACATCAATCTCAGCTTGACTGTTCAAACACAAGCCATGGGCTACATCTGGCCCCCAAGCCACACTTTGCTGACACTTGCAGCATAGTATTCATCAATCATATAAAAACATACTTTTTTTTGACATGTTAATGGTATCTTACTGTCCATATCCTTCTATAATTTGTCATACATGAAACTTATAAATATGCTACATGTAGAGGTAAGCCATTCCTTTCAACTGCTGTATCATGTTCTACTGTAAGAATACATCTAGATGTGTTTACACACTTCCCTAGTGGTGTGTATTTGGGTTGTTTTATGTTTTTCACTATTACAAACAATGCAGCAATAAGCATCTGTCTGTGAGGGCTGCTGCTACACCAGTAAGAGTTTTCTCTGAGATATATGCCTTGAAGTGAAATTATTGGTTCATAAGATATCTGAATAACTGAATCTTCAACTTTGTTACTTTCCAAAGTCCGTTGTATCAATTTAGAGCCCCACCTGCAGTAGAGCAAAATTCCCATTTCTTCACATCTTCCTCAATATTGTTTTACAGGTTTCTTAATTTTTGCAAATTGGATGGTTATTAATTTATATCACATCATTGTTTTTTTATATTTATCATTTTTTATTTGAGAGAGACAGAATGCAAGCAGGAGAGAAGGAGAAAGAGAATCATAAGCAGGCTCCACATTCAGCCCAGAGCCTAATGCAGGGCTTGATCTCATGACTCTGGTATCATGACCTCAGCTGAAATCAAGAGCTGAATGCTCAACTGACTGAGCCACCCAGTGCCCATATATCACATCATTGTTTTAATTTCCATATTCCTGATTACTATAGGATTTGCAGACCCTTTCACACCATTGATCTTCTGTGATTCTTATCCCATAAAATGTGTATCATACACCTATTTTTTTTATTACTACTGATGTTAGCTCTATTATGGGATTGTCTTTTCTTACTCATGTAGTTAGTTCTTTATAACTCTTTTATTTTTAAAAGTTCTAGCTGGGGGGTGCCTGGGTGGCTCAGTTGGTTAAGTGATCAACTTTTGATCTCGGCTCAGGTCATGATCTCACAATTTGTGGGATCAAGCCCCATGTAGAGGCCCGAGTTGACAGCATGGAGCCTGCTTGGGATTCTCTCTCTCCCTCTTCCACCTTCACATATATGCTCACTCTCTTGCTTTCTCAAAATAAACATTTTAATAAAGTTCTGTTTGGCTGTTAGGTCAGCAGATTCTAGATCTATTTCCACACCCAACAGGTCCCAAAGTACCTGAAATCATCACTAAATGTATCACTTCCTTTGGGTAAAAATAAACCTATCACTTGAAAAGTATGGTATACATCCATTCATTCATCCACTCACTCATTCACAGACACTTACTGAGTACTTGTTTTGAAGTAGCATTCACAGTACTAACAACAGAGAACATAAAAATATAAGAAGGCATAACTATAGTGAAGGATTTGTCACCAGACGAGCTAAATGTCATTTAGCTAGGAGCACAGCCTTGAAAAATCAAGGAAGAGGATGTGATGAGAGGTCTGGGTGGATATGGACAAGGACATGGGAGTTCCCTCTCTTCCCAGCAGGTAATCTAGGGATACAGTTTCACGAACTGAGAGGGGCAGGCTGCCAGTGTCTCCCATTCCCTCCACCCCAATCCCCCACTGCAGGAACACAAATCTGGCCAGGTGCTGCTAAGACAGTTAAATCTCCCCTCCCCCACTCAGTTCCCATTGGTTGGGCAGGGCCCTGATTCAAGGGCAACAAGCTGAGAATAATGGGGCCCCAATCACCCCAATTCAAGCTCAATCCTAGAGTATAGAGACTGCACACTGAGAGAAGCAAGCTAGAAGACCAGGGACCACCCAGTGCCTGACTGTTGAGAAGTGGTGTCCCTCTGGGAGAAGAAGGAGGCTACTGTCTCTGCTCAAAGCTCTGCTGCAGTGGCACAGAGGTTCTGCTCAGGAGGAGAGACAGGCCCGAATGACAGAGAGCTCCACCACACTGTGTGAGGAGTCTGACTTTGGGGATCAAGAGTGGGGAGTCAAAAACAATGGAGATTCTGATGGCAAGCAATTAATTACTTGGGGGCTAGTAGCTTCATGATATTAGTAGCAAAAAGTGAACCAGCCATATATTTAACAGAGCCTGAGAGATCCAAGAAAAATCCTCCTCAGATCACATACCTCCCTGAGGGTCAGACAGCAGACAGAAAAAAATTCCCCAAGTTATACACAGATCCATCAGCAACATGTGGAAGTCTTACTGACTGAAGGGGCTACAGCACAAGCTTTCACCAATTCTGGCTGAGCAATAAGCCACTCTATCCTAGGAAGAAGTCAGGAAGTCAGACTTAATAGAATTATATCCATCCCTCACGGTCTTTTCCAGTGTAGCACCCATTCAGGAGAGACTGAAGGAAGCACCTTGGAACTACCAGACTTCAAGTGGGAGAAAACTGTGAATGCCCTGAACTGTGAAAGCAATCTACAACCCATACACACATCCAACTGGCTACGATAACTTAAACACAAACTTTGATCAATAAATGATGTGTGTAGGGTCACCTGGATGGCTCAGTTGGTAAAATATGTGATTCTTGATCTCAGGGTCATGAGTTCAAGCCCCACTGGGCATGAAGCCAACTTAAACTAAGCAAGTAAGTAAGTAAATAAAATGATGTATGACAACCCAGGGAAAACCCCTAGGAAGCCAGACTTAAAAATGCAAACAAGGGGAAGAAACTTCAGCAGGTAAGTCATAGTGTACATGATGTGGAGAAAATAGACTTCATAGAATTAGCCCAACCAAGTCACTAAGCATATAAGAAAGTGACCAAACAAACAATAACTTCAACAATAACACCCCTTTCTCCAAAAGGGGTAGGGTCAGTATTGAAAGATATTAGAATATGTTACCTAAAATGTGCAGTTTTCAAAGAAAACTTATGAGACATGAAAAACAACCAAAACAAAACAAAAAAGGACAGATAAGTATGATCCATTCACAAAGGGGAAAAAACTCAGCCAATAAAAACTTACAGAGACCAAGAAGTTGGAATTAACAAATACTTGAAAGCAGCCTTTATAAATATATTCAAAGAATTAAAGGAAACCATATCTACAGAAGTAAAGGAAGCTACGATGGCAATGTCTCATCAAATAGAAGAGTATCAATAAAAAGATAGAAATTATGAAAAAGAACCAAATGGACATTATGGAGCTGAAAAATACACAAGAGTGAAATGAATTCATAAGAGTGGCTAAGTAATAGATTAGAACTGGCAGAAGGAAGAATTCACAAACTTGGTAACAGGTGAATAGAGACTATGTAATCCAAAGAACAGAAGGAAAAAAACAATGAAGAAAAAAATAAACACAGCCTCAGAAAGGTGGGACACTATTAAGTGTACAACATATTCATAATGAAAACACCAGGAGAAGAGAGAGAAAGAACAGAAACTTCCCAAGTCTGATGAAAACCATTAATCTACCTTTCTGAGAAGCTCCATGAACTCCAAGTAGGGTAAACACAAAGAGAACCATACTCAACCAACCTCATCAAAATGTTGAAAGCCAAAGGCAAACTTCTCAAATCAGTAACAGAAAAACAACTTTCAATGGAACCACAATAAGATTAAGAGCTTAATTCTCATCTAAGAAAAATGCGGGGGCGGGGATGGGGGGAGCCAGAATGCTGAAAGAAAAATCAGGAAAAGATACGTATGTTTTGATTGTGAGAGAAAGACCCTTCAAAAACATATCTGGAAAGGTATTAGAGGTATTGGGATATTACCCATGTATTCCTAATACACGGGTATTAGGAATCCTCAGGCAAACAGAGGAAGAATGTGGAAGAATTACCACAGCAAAGTAATACTGAGATAAAGTCTGAAGGAAAACACAGATCTCAGTTGTTAAAAGACTTTACCTGAAGTCTGCATTTTTATTGAAGTTAGAGAAAATCTCTTGTGTACATCATTTGAATGTTTATGAGAAGTCAACAGCTCTTTCATCTCAACAGATTGAGATACATTTCTCAACCAGATCTGTCAGTGAGCCATCCCGTAGTTAAGTAGAAATATGAAAGATATATAGAACCATTTGTTAATTTTCAGAAAGGATTCATTAATTATTAACAGCTTATAAATGTGAGCCATGTGGGTGATAGTGAAGGCAAAATGGGGATATCAGCTGCAAAAGATGACCAGAGAATTTATCCATTCATATTTTTTATTGGAAATACAAGATTTCAAGGTTTGTAAAAATAGTGGGTACAGTCAGAAGAAATGCTAGAAGGCTCCCTGAATACTGATTACTGGTTCTACAAAAAAAAGATAAATAACAAAAATGAAATCCACAACAGCCATTTATTTATAGTACTGCCACAGGCCTGCCTGGACTCTCAGTAAACATTGTAAATTTTTTTTTTTTTTTTTTTTTTTGTCTTCTGAGTGTTTTAAATGAGCTTTTACTGTTGGATGCTATTTTTCTTTTACAATCAAAGCAAATTTACCAATCAGGCACCAGTGATTTAGATAAAAGACATCTGTGAGAGAGAGGGCACAGGTATTAGTAAAGCAGAGATAATGAGCCAACTCGAAGAACCTGCTAATTATATTTAGCATGCCCTGGATACGCATCTCTCACCTACATCTACTAGCTCCTCCTGGAAGCCTAGTTGTTATAATCAGATACGAATATAAATTAGACAGAAGAAAATGGCTAATTTACAAAGACAATAAGAGGTGATGGTAGCAGTCCCACCAAACAGGGAAGGGAAGTGACCTGGAACTGTGTAAATCCTGATCAGCCTCTTGATAACAGAAGGGATTTTTATAAGCCAGCATTTTACTGCATGTTCAAAATCCAGAGTTAAATTACAAATAAAAACAAAATGATTCTTTCCAAAAGGAAATTAATGTTCATGATGGCAGGGAGAAAATGTTTTCTCCTGAATAATGGATATTAGTGATATTCAACAAGATCTTGTCCAGCAAGAGAAGGTAACAGCCACATACCTATGAGAACCAGAAGTTGAAAGTACATACAGGAAAAACTGCCAACTGTTTAAAAATGGAGACTAAGAAAGCTCACTAAATAGCAGCTGTTCATAATCACTATGATCAGGACTGGTGCAGATCAAGTCTGAGGTTCACTTAAGTAAAGAGAGGAAGCCTGAGAAGCCACACTTCCCAGGTTCTAATCCCACTTTCTGGGTAGGTCATCTTAGGCTGGTATTCCACTTTCTCAATACCCTCAGATTCCTCATCCGAAAAACAGTCTACAGATTATATTTTCAAGGGGGTATGAGACAGGGGAGAGGGAAAGTGAATCCTTAGCTGTTACTCTAAGTGTCCTATGTGCATCTTGAGCTACACGACATTTGACTAGGATTGAGAGTGTCACTAAGAATTCTATGCAGACTATCACTTAAGAACTTTTCTTTCCTTGTGAACAGGTCAGAAAATCAGGCCCATCTTAAACAGAGCTTTAAAAATAACTACTAACGGGGCGCCTGGGTGGCTCAGGCGGTTAAGCCTTGTCCGACTTGGGCTCAGGTCATGATCTTGTGGTTTGTGAGTTCAAGCCCCATGTCAGGCTCTGTGCTGACAGCTCAGAGCCTGGAGCCTGCTTGGGATTCTGTGTCTCCTGCTCTCTCTGTTCCTCGTTGCTCATGCTCTGTCTCTGTCTCTCAAAAATAAATAAATGTTAGGGGCGCCTGGGTGGCTCAGTCGGTTAAGCGTCCGACTTCGGCTCAGGTCACGATCTCGCAGTCCGCGAGTTCGAGCCCCGCGTCAGGCTCTGGGCTGATGGCTCAGAGCCTGGAGCCTGCTTCCAATTCTGTGTTTCCCTCTCTCTCTGCCCCTCCCCCGTTCATGCTGTGTCTCTCTCTGTCTCAAAAATAAATAAACGTTAAAAAAAATTAAAAAATAAATAAATAAATGTTAAAAAAAATTAAAAATAACGACCAATGAAGTATTTACATTTTCTAGTACTGTGGCTGCTGCCACTACTGCTTTCCTGTCTTCATATATTCATTGCAACAACGATGAATGCATCAATACAGCAACGCAGAAAGTCTGCTAACTTCTGGAGTACTGTTCACTGCCCCTATTCAAGAGACCTTAAATTTTAATATTGTAGACTTTTAACACAGGTAGAAATTTGCTTTGTCTTTTTCCACTTAAGTTTGAATTATGGTTTAGTATGACATACCCATTACATTGTTATGTTTGAGGGCCCATGCCCTCTACAGAGTGGTTGTAAAGACTAAATTAGATAATGTGTGTGAAGGCATTTTGAATAGTGCTTAGCTCTCAGTGAGTGCTCTCAGTATTAGTTATGATTGTAATATTATTATTTGATCACCTATTATATATTATTATAATCATATTATTGTATTGTTAATGCAGACAGGCAAGGCAGAGGATCTCTGTCTCTAATTCAGCCTGCAGAGTTCATTATCTCCCTGCTAAGACATGATCTGGGATCACACAGGTAAGTGGCCCGAGCATTACTTTTGACATCACTGCCCTATTTCACTGTTTTCATTTTCCTATTAGTAGTCAAAACCACAAGCACATGTGAGGGCACACTTTTTTTCTTTACATCAGCTAAAATGGGAGTAGGAAATTTAAGAGAAACTTTCCCAAGAAATGAAGAAATACATAGACTGGTTGAGTAAAAAATGTATCTTCATTTAATAGAGCACACAGCAACTACTTAAAATAACAGAAAAGATATTCATTATATGTTGTAAAGTGAAAATATGTCAAGCTTAAAACAGCATGATCCTGTTAAAAATACACATATAGAAAAAGTAGAAGAAAAGACTAAGTCCTCAAAATATCTAAACTATCACTGGTGAGAGAATCATAAATTATTTTTTTCCTCCTGGTTATGTTTATCATAATAAGTGTGCATTAATTTTATAATCCTAAAAGAAACCCTGAAAAAATTAAGGTCCACTGGATGTGGCCATTTCAAGGCTAATTTCTTAAGTCAGATAAAGGGTCATGTGGGTCCACATTTAGGGGCCAAAACCTAGGCAAACACTCTAACCAAACTGTCAATCACAGTGGCTGAACAGAGATGCAGAACGCAAGCAAATTAGCAAGAAAGAGAAGAGCCAGAAGCCTCATAAAGGAGGGGCCACTGTGGCCTGACACACAGACCTTGTTTGGTTGCCAGTCTGATCTTCCAATAAAACTTCCCACCTCTGATTTCCCACAATTATACACTGCCAAACAACAGACTGCCATTCAATCTCATCAAAATATTTCCTCTCAAAGACAACATAGCAACTACTATAACAAACATGAACTGTATACCTTGAACACATTTTGGTGGCTTACCTATGAAAGGGTCATGGTACAAGTGGGCACCATCGCTCATAAACGTAGAACCACCCATTTAGATAGCTGTATATCTTTAATCCCTCCAGCTATGGGGCTTTTTTAAAAGTTAAACTTACAAAACAGATATTAAGTACTTTATTTCTCACATTTCCCCCTATTTTAGGTGAAAAACACCTACAGTATAAAAAACATGCCAGGAAGTAAATTCCTTGTTTGATTTGTCTTCTCCTCACTTCAAAGAGGCAGAAGACCATGCAAGTAATTCATTTTTAGGTCAATCTCTGTTGTGTCACGTCTCAGTACCAAATTAATTTCTTTTGTGCAAAGAGTTGATACTAAAATTATTACTTTAAAACCAAGCAGAATAAATTAAAACATCTTTCCTTCTATTGGTAAACAACACATTCATATCTACTTTGTCAATGATGGTTGTTTGGGCCAACTCTAACTTTATAAAAACAGGATATTCGATATATCAAAAATATATGGGTGTTTCTGTAAATTACACAGTACTATACTTTACATCTCAATAAACACAAGAGCATTCAAACTTTCCAATGCCCCAGGGCATGGATCAGACACGGGTCTGATTCCAAAAGCTTAACTTTATATTCCAGGTAAGGTCTTGTTCTCTTTTCATATTTATAATTTGCCCTAAATCTGGCAGATCATGAAAACACTGATTGGAAATAGGCCTGGAATCAGTTCCTATTTTCTAGAGACAGTTAAGTCACATTTACAATGCTATAAGCTTTAAAGTTAAGAATCTTATTTAGTTAGCTGAGCCACTTTGGAAAGCAAGTAACATTCCACATATATAACATTAAGACAGGATGAAGTAACATTTGCTATGACCATGGCAAGGTAACTTGATTTTCCATTAGTTTTCCCAACAGCCCTCAAGAATAGGTAGATTATATCATTCAGATTATACTCAGGAAGTTTAAAAATAACTACACCAGAGTACACAGGTATCTTCAGGCTATAGTGAAGGTTCTTTGAGAACAAAAACTGCCTAAACTCATCTTTTTGACTCCTCAGGATGTAAATTCCAGATAATGGGTAGACCCTCAGAAATTGTAGAAGCAAGGATGGAAAAACAAACACAGAGTAGGAAGTAGGACAAGAAGATGTACTGCCCTCATATGACAGGCTCACTCCTCAATCAATGTTTCTCAAAGCAGGACCCACTTGTACTAGAATTTCCAGAAACTAATTTCAAGTATACTGCAGCTCCCCGACACCCTATGTCCACTAAATGGCTAACTCAGAATACTTGGAGGTAGGGTCTTGGCAATTTGCATTTTTAACAATCTCCCCAAGGGTAAGAAAAGCTTCCATATTGCGTGTCCTCCCAAACCCCAACCTCAGCAGCATGAATATATAGATCTTCCTCTTACTCACGTTGTTGGCAATGTAATGAGATGCTTGAAAAAATCACGAGGAGAAGCTCTAACACCCTGTGAGGGAGGCACGGAGTGACCTAGTGCTACAGAGTCACGATATCTGAATCTTGCCAATGCTTTCTTCTGCAAGTGGTTTTCTATTTCTCCATATGGTAAGTACCTAAGTATTATCATTGCCATCTAAAGTTTTAAAGTGTAAAACAATAAAGCAGTAGGGATTTACAGTGCCCCCAGCTTACAAGATCTGAATTCACATAAAAATTCACTGGGTACAACTTGTTTTTTGTAAGAGCTGAGCACAAATAACCTGCAGCAGCAGGAGGAAATTGAACTTACTGGCATGGTTCTACCTCCTGTGGGCACCACTACATATCAAAACTCACTAATTATGTGGAACCCAGGGGTTTCAAACAGGACCTTAACACTGAAAAGGTCAGATTAAATAATGAGGACAGATCAGCTGTTGATACCCCTTTCACTACTGCTAATAATAATTCCAAACACATTTATAGTCCTTTATAGTATATAGACTACACTTCGAATATCTTAATTAATCTGATCCCTAAAATCCTGGGCTGGGCCCAGCATACTCCACATACTTCCATTTATAGGCATTTTTATCTCTGTGCTGCCTCATCTGAATTCCCTTCCCCCACTGAATTTCTGGAAGGCAGAGACAGTATATTTTCTTCTGCATCCTTAGCATCTGGCATGGTATCTGACTCACTAAAGAAGGCACGCACAGACACAGAAATCTTTTTTTTTTTTTTTTTTAAACAAATACCACATTCTAGAACTGAGACAACTGAGGTTGACAGAGATTGAGATATTTTATCCTGGAGAGATGACTGAGGAAGAAAAGGGATTCGACTACTTTCATATATTACCACACAAAATTTAGATGGAGGTTAGCAGGAATCTTCCAGCTCATTTAAGAAAGAAGTTTCTAACCATGAAAAATATCTAAAATAGAAAATGTATTCCTCAAAGAGGAGAGTTGCCCAACATGTGAAAGTTGGTATGTGAAGATACTGTATAGAAAGGGTTTTAAGCATCAGAGGATCAACCACATAACCTGTAAAGTTCCACCCAACTAGGAGACTCCATGAGCTTACACAGGCTGGTAATGGACAGAAAAAGGAGAGACCCTCAACCTCCTAGCACTACTCCCCTTGGATGCCTTTGGAGATCATTTAGCTCATAGGTTTTGACAATTCAAACAGCATCCCATCAGGCTTCAATTTCAGAGCAAGACGAAGTAAAAAGGGCTGATTTATCCTACCTGAAACCAACCATATAATACGTGTGTGCACATGTGTGCATATGTGTGCGTGTCTGTGTAGAAACAACAGACTTCAAGACTGGGCATCAAGAAATGAGAGAAATTCATCCCTCACTGGTGGGAAACAAGAGAAAAGGGCCCTATAGTTGTTCTAACTTGCTGCCTTGAGAGATTTTCTAGGCCGCAATGCAAAGAGGGAGCACACAAGCGTGAGCTTCAGAGATCAGTCAAGTGTGTGAGGAAGGACAAAGATGACTAGAATATGTAAGAGAATACCAGAGTGGAAAGAACTACAAAGATGTACAGAGAGAACATCTATAGACAGTCCTCTTGACTAGGCAGAATACTGATCAGCACATGCATATGAGGAAACTAACCAAGAGTATGAAAAGAACCATCCAAGAAGCCAAAACTCACGCAAAGCCACAAAGCCAGGAATATTGCCTATTCTCACTAGACATAATGGAAAACCATGAATGACCCAGCATTTAGTGTAGTACTAAGAAATGTAAATGATTCATCTCAGTAGTGTGAAGTTAGGTGCTTTAGCTATAGAGTAAACACTGTACTGGTCCTCCCCAGCAAATTTAAAAGCAATACCCAAAAGGATAAAACCATTTCCATACAATTTACCTATATTCCAGAAGTAAGTTAAAGAATTCTTATAGGAATATAAAAATACTCAGCACTATGATAAAATTCACAATGTCGCGCAACCAAAAACTATCAGGCATGCAAAGAAGAAAATATAAAAAATATGATCTATAATGAGTAAAACCAACCAATTAAATCCAACCCAGAACTGACACAGATGATAGAATTAGTTGACAAGTACATTAAAACAATAATAACTGTATTCCCTATGTTCAAAAAGTTAAATACAGACATATATGCAAATCAAACTCCTAGTGATGAAAACTACACTGTCTAATATGAAAAAATAACAATAGGAGATATTACAGGGAAAAAAGAAAACTTCATGGAATTTAAAACATAGCAATTGAAAGTATCCAAAAATAAAACACAGAGAAAAAAATGAATCTAAAAAACAAAAAAGAAAAAAGCATCAATGAGCTGTGTGACAACTTCAAATGAGTGTAATATAAGTTCATGAAGTTGCAGCTCATTTTAGTTCATAAAGGTGAGAAGAGTTTGGGAGTGGCAGAGAAAAGATTTGAAGAATGGCTAAAGTTTTTCCAAACTTGAAGAAAACTATAAACCCATAAATCCAAGAGGACCCTAAATACAAGAAAATAAAGAAACCTGGAACAAAGTAAATCATAATCAAATTGCTCACCAGTAATCAGGAAACACTACAATCAGACCAGGGGAAAAAAGACATATGACATACAGAGGATTCAAGGAATAAAACTTCTGGATGGGAGCATAAATAATAGAAAGACTGTGGAACAGCTTCTTTAAAATACTGTAAGAAAAAAACTGTCAACCAAAAATTCTATATCCAGTGAAAACAACTTTCAGAAGCAAAGGCAACATAATGACATTTTCAGACATATGAAAACTGAAATAATTTATCACCACAAGAACTACACTAGAAGAAATGTTAAAGT
This sequence comes from Leopardus geoffroyi, assembly GCF_018350155.1. Lineage (NCBI taxonomy): Eukaryota > Metazoa > Chordata > Mammalia > Carnivora > Felidae > Leopardus > Leopardus geoffroyi. The sequence continues at coordinate 42,733,937 of NC_059342.1, read as the reverse complement.
TAGTTCAGGGAAAAGCAAAATGATACCAGATGGAAATGTGACTCTACACAAAAAAAAAAAAAAAAAAAAAAAAAAAAAAAATGAAGAGCACAGAAAATGCTACATGGTTAAATATATGAATTCTTTCTTATTAAAATATATTTAAAAGATAATTTGTTTAGGGGCACCTGAGTGGCTCAGTTATTTAAGCATCTGACTTCGGTTCAGGTCATGACCTCCAGGTTTGTGGGTTCAAGCCCTGCAATGGGCTCTGTGCTGACAGCTCAGGCCTGGAGCCTGCTTCAGTTTCTGTGTCTCCCTCTCTCTCTGCTCCTCCCCTGTTCACACTCTATCTCTCTCTCAAAAACAAATAAAAACATTTAAAAATTTTTTGAGAGAATTTGTTTAAACAAAAATAACTATGCGTATAGGAATTATAATACTACTAAAAGTAAAATACATGACAATAACATAAAGTCCAAGAGGGGGAGAAAGGAAGTATACTGCTATAAGGTTCTTACTCTATACATAAAGTAGTAAATATCACTTGAAGGTAAACTGTGAATAAGTTAAATATGGATATGGCACACTGCCTAAAGCAACCACTAAATAACAAAACCCATATGCCCAATAAAACAAGGGATATGTATTGGAATCATAAGAATAACCCAAAATAGGTAGGAAAAGGAGGAAAAGAGAAGAAAGGCCATACAGAACAAATAGAAAGTAGCAAGATGATATATTTAAACTTAAAGATATAAATAAACACATTAAATGTAAATGGTCTAAACACCTCGAATTAAAGGAGGAGATTGTCACACGGCATAAAAGACTAAAGAACAGTAATATTTGCTTACAAGAAACACACTTTAACATAAAGGCACTGATAAGTTAAAAGCCAAAGGAAAGAAAATGATATATATGGTAACACAAGTGAAGAAGATACACCATGGTAATACAAAATAACATCTCTGATATTAGACAATATGGATTTCAAAGCAAAGAATATTACCAGGAACAAAGAAGGTTATTTCATAATAATAAAGGAGTCAAATAATCAAGAGCCTGAATATTTATGCCCCAATATAAGATCTTCAGATGCATGAAGATACATATAAAAACAATTAGAAACTGACAAATCCAAAATTAAAGTTGGAGATTTAAGTACCCCTTTCTCCGTAATTAGTAGAATAGGCATACAGATTTTTAACTACCCTGTCAACCAGCCTGGCCTGACTAACATGATAGAGTCCACCTAACAATAACAAAACACACATTCTTCTCAAGTATATATGAAATATTTAACAAGATAAACAGCATTCTTGGCCATAAAATAAGTCTCAGTACATTTAAAATGACTGAAGTCATACAAGTCATTCTCTAATCACAATGGAATTAAATTAGAAATCAAAACCAGAAAGAACTCTGGAAAATCCCCAAGTATTTATAAATAAATATTTCACTTCTAAATAATCACTGGTTAATGAAGAAATCCCAGAGAAATTAGAAAGTATTTTGAACTGAACGGTAATACAACATATCAAAATTTGTAGGACAGCACTAAAGTGGTATTTAAGGAAAAACTTATAGCACTAAACAACCATATTAAAAAAGAAAAAAATTCTCCATTAACGTTTTTCACTTACACCTTAAGAAACTACAAGAAAAGCAAACTAAACCCAAAGTAAACAGAAGAAAGACAATAATAAAGTCCAAAGCAAAATCAACAAAATAACGGACAGAAAAACAATATAGAAAAGTCCATAAAACCAAAGGCTGATTCTTTAAGAAGATAAATAAAACTGATAAACTTTAAGGCAGGCTTATCAAGGAAAAAAAAGAAAGAGGACACTGATTACTATTATTAGGAACGAGAGAGGTGACATGACCACAGAGTCTACAGATTTTAAAGGAATAACAAGTGAAGTTTATCCCAGGAACACATGATTAGATCAACATTAAAAAAATCAATCACCATATTAAGAAACTAAAAAGGGAAAATCACATGGTCATCTATGGCAATAGATGCCAAAAAATCATTTGACAAAATCCAGTATCTACTTCTCATAAAAACTCTCAAGAAACTATGAATATAAAGAATGCCCTCAAAATGAAAAAAAGACATCTATAGGTAATATTGTACTTAATGGTGAAAAACTGAATACTTTCCCCCCATAATCAGGAACAAAGACAGAATGTCCACAATGATATTATGCTTACCATTTCTACTCAACGGTGTAACAGAGGTTACTAGCCAGTGAGATATTTATTATCATTACAATAAAGCCAGAAAAAGAAGTAAAAAGAACCCAAATTAAGAAAGAAGAAAATAGATGACACCATTGTGTAGAAAATCCAATGTAATCTACAAAAACAAAACAAAACAAAAAAATACTGGCACTAAAAAGTGATTTTAGCAAGTTATTTCAGGCTATAATGTCAATACACAAAATTGTATTTTTATATCCAAGCAATTAACAACCAGAAGCTCAAATAAAAATGCCATTGAAAATGGCAAAATATAAAATATTTGGAGACAAACCTGACAAAAAGATGTACAATACCTGTGCACTGAAAACTATAACTTTGATGAGAAAAAATTTTAAAAATCTAAACAGAGATATACTTTGTTCATGGGACAGAGAATTCAATATTGTTAAGATCTCTATATCCCCAGGTTGATCTATAGATCATTGTAATTCCAACCAAAATCTTAGCAATCTTTTCATGTATGTGGAGAAATTGACAAACAGATCCTAAAATCCATACAGAAGCATGAAGGATACAAACAATCAAAACAACTTAGAAAAAGAACAAAGTTGAGACTAACATCTAATTTCAAGACTTACTACAAAGTTATAGTAATCACAAAAGTCTGCATTAAGGTAGACAGAGAGATCAATGTAACAGAATGAGTCCAGAAATTAATCCAGATATACAGGAAAACTATTTTTTTTTTTACAGAGATGAAAAGACAGTTCAGTGATGAAAGGATTACTAATGATGCTCAAACTGAATACCCATATGCAAAGAGAAACAAAAAACTTCAGTTCATGCATTCTACCATATACAAAATTTAACTCAACCCAATCACAGATCTAACTCTAATACCTAAAACTATAAAACTTCTGAAAGCAAACATAGAACAAAATCTTTGCAACCTTGGTGATGATTATATGGCAAAGATTTTTTACATATTACAGCCAAAGCACAAATCATAAAAGAAAAATTTGATGAATTTGATCTTTATCAAAATTATAGTTTCTGCTCCTCTAAAAACAGTTTATGAAGAGTCAAGCCATAGACTGAGAGAAAATATTTACAAAGCATATATCTAATAAAGAACTTCATAATATATAAAAAAAAATTCTCAAAACTCAGTAATAACAACCCAATTTAAAAAATGGGCCAGGGGGGCGCCTGGGTGGCGCAGTCGGTTAAGCGTCCGACTTGAGCCAGGTCACGATCTCGCGGTCTGTGAGTTCGAGCCCCGCGTCGGGCTCTGGGCTGATGGCTCAGAGCCTGGAGCCTGCTTCCGATTCTGTGTCTCCCTCTCTCTCTGCCCCTCCCCCGTTCATGCTCTGTCTCTCTCTGTCCCAAAAATAAATAAACGTTGAAAAAAAAAATCAAAAAAAAAAAATGGGCCAGGGTGCCTGGGTGGCTAAGTTGGTTGAGCATCAGACTTCAGCTCAGGTCATGATCTCATGGTTTGAGAATTTAAGCCCCCACGTCAGACTCTGTGCTGACAGCTCAGAGTCTGGAGACTGCTTTGGATCCTGTGTCTCATTCTCTCTCTGCCCCTCCCCTGCTTGTGCTCTCTGTCTCTCAAAAATAAATAAATGTAAAAAAATTTTAAGAAAAAATTGGGCCAAAGATTTGCACATATATATCACCAAAGAAATACAGAAATGGCAAATAAGCACATGAAAAGATGTTCAGTATCATTTGTCATTAGAGAAATACAAATTAAAACCACAACTAAACTCCACGGCATACCTATTAGAGTGGCTAAAATATAAAAGCCTTCCTGCCATACCAAGTGTTGATAAGGATGTGGACAACAGGAACTCTCATTAACAGGGACATACATGGAACAAGTACTTTGTAAAACTCTTCAGTAGTTTCCTCAAAACTTAAACACGTATTTAGTATGTGATCTAGCCATTTCACTCCTAGATTTACCCAAGAGAGAGGAAAAAAGATTAGACAACAAGGTCATTTGTGACTATGAAACAAGTTATGGCTTGTGTTTTTGTCTCATTGCTGCTAGCTGGCTAGATCTAAGACCAAGCCCATCTTAGAACTACTGCTCTTCCCTGAACTAAAAAAAAAAAAAAAAAAAAAGGTTTTGAGGAACCTAGTTTGGTATGCCTAAGATCAAGAAATTTTTTTTATTCTTTGGTCACAGACACAATTTCTCTTACATACTCCAGTATTTGCTTCCCTTAATTCTGAGCAATCTGTATTCTTTGAGAAAACTGAAAGATGTCAGCTGTGATACATATAGGTCACCATATGAGAAATAGAGGCCATAAGAACAAAGAATAAAACTAAGGAACAACATGTGTTTCTTTTTGGTGACTAAGTAGAAGTACTTTTACCAAACCACCATTGTCATTAAAGCAGTTAAAGCCAACACATTTTTAAGTAGTACATATCACTGATTCAGCTCTAAAAAAGCATTAACAAAAAGTTTTTGTTCTGTTCCAGCTGTGTCTTGTCTAAGTGTAAACACTGTGTTTTAATAATATCTAACCATAAGATTTTTGAAAAATTATTTGCACAAATATTTGCACTGCTTATGCCTGCAAATATGTGATGTGACTACTGCTTTATTTTGACTGTTTTTTTAGACAATGTAATCTGATCCTTTCAAACAAACATGATTTATAATTCTTATGGGACTATTTCAGTGATTTAAATAATAAATACATTTTTAAAACAAAGAAAAAAACCCCAAGATTTGCCCACAGAAGAAAACTTGTCGATGAATACTCATAGCAGCTTTATATGTAATAACCCCAAATAGGAAGCAACCCAAATACCCATTAGCAGGTGCATATGAATAAACAAATTATGGTATATGCATACGATAGAATATACTTGGCATTATAAAGGAATAAAGTATTCATACATGTAAAAATTGGATATATCTCAAAATAATTATGCTGAATGAAAAAAGTCAGACAAAGAATACATAGTGTATAATTCCATTTATATAAAACTCTAGAAAAAGCAAACTAATTTATGGTAAGAGAAAGAATATTAGTGGTTGCCTGGGGAGACAGGAGTGGGAGAGATTACCAAGGGACTTCAGAAAGTTTTTGGTGGAGTAATGGATATGTTCACTTTATGGATTTCAGGGATGGTTGGTGGATATCTATCTATCAATATATTTAGAAACTTATCAAACTGTGCACTTTAAATAGGTATAGCTACCTTAGGGGCACCTGGGTGGCTTAGTCGGTTAAGCAGCCTACTCTTGGTTTTGGCTCAGGTCATGATCTCACAGCTTCGTGGATTCAAGCCCTGCATCGGGCTCTGTGCTGGCAGTGGGGAGCCTGCTTGGATTCGTTCTCTCCCTCTTTCTCTCTGCCTCTCCCCCACTTGTGCTGTCACTGTCTCTCTCAAAATAAGTAAACTTAAAAAAATAAATCGGTACAGCTAATTTATATCAATTGTATCTGAATAAAGCTATTAAAAGACATTCCATTAAAGACAAGGAAGGAAGGTTAACAGGCCATAGCCACAAACTGCTGCTACGAACAAAGAAATACTAGTAGTCGCAGCACCACCGGCAGCAGCTAATGTTTACTGAGGAGTTACTGTGCATCAGGTATCCTTTGAAGCACTTTACATGAACTACCTTATTTGTTACTCAGGCCTACCCTGCTGTTTCATGAAGTAGGTACTATTATTACACTTCTCAAATGATGACTGGCTTATTTCACGTAGCATAATATCCTCAAGGCTCATCCATGTTGTAGCATGTGTCAGGATTTCCTTCAAGGCTGAAAAATATTCTATTACATGTATACCACATTTTGTTTATCTATTCATCTGTGCATAGGCATTTGGATTGTTACCACCTTTTGACTATTGTGATTATGCCACTGTGAACTTGGGTGTACAAACATCTGTTCAAAATCCTGCTTTCAGTTCTTTTGGGTATATAGCCAGAAATGAAAATGCTGGATCGTATGGTAATTCATGATTAATATTTTGAAAAATAGCCTTACCTTGTCATTCTTGTACTGTAGTCCACAGATTGAACGGCCTAGAAGGTAAATCTGATCATGTCACTCCGGGGCTTAAACTCCTTAAAGTTCCTTAACTCACTTTAGGTTAAATTCAGATTTCTCAACACAGCACATCCTTCCCGGACAACTGCACTCCAACCCCAAAACCCCCTCTCCCAAGAACCTCCAAGGCTCCAAAGCACCTTGCATATGTAGTACATCTATCAGCACTTCCCTCACTGTATTCTTTTTAATATTTATTTATTTCTGAGAGAGAGAGAGAGCGCACGCACAGTGCAGGGGCAGAGAGGGAGACACAGAACCAGAAGTGGGCTCCAGGCTGTCAGCACAGAACCCAATGTGGGGCTCGAACTCACTAAGTGTGAGATCATGACCTGAGCTGAAGTCAGACACTTAACCGACTTAGCCACCCAGGCGCTCCAATCCCTCTCTGTATTCTTAATGGTTTACATTTCTATGTCCTTCATGAGAGTGTAAACTACTTAATAACGATATTCACATTTTTATTACTTTTTGTATCCCCAATACTGAACCATAATGCATAAAGCACAGTAGACACCTGATATATATTTGTTAAGTGAATAAATGCCAGTTTTCCTGGCCAAGGAGTAAAAATCTTGCTATGGTGTTAAGTAAAGTAACAGAGGAGAGAGAATATGGGTTGTGTGTGTGTGTGTGTGTGTGCGTGTGTGTGTGTGTGTGTATAATGCATACACAGGTTAAACACGCAACAGATATATGCAATGAGAAAACCTCGTTTTTACATGCAGTATGTGGTCATCATATATCATTTCCATTTTCAGTCTTAAGCTGCTTATGATGCAATTAGAGGCCCCACCAAGCAGAGAAATAAAAGAAGCCAAAAATACACAGTCCACTTGCATGTCAGATATGGTACCAGAAATAGGATAATATCTGGGGCACCTCTCTCTACTGAGTAGCCGTGTGTGGATTATGCCTCTGGTTTTATGAACAAGCCATACAACAAATACGTTCTTGGGTCTGGGAATAGAAATCTAGTATGGCTTCTTGGTTAATTGTGTAACAAGCTTCTGTTTTACACTCATATACAAACCAAAAATGGCTTTCTTGTCTAATAAGACAGCAGACATCAGCATGCAGCTAAACCTCAAGAATGGTTATGGATAATGGTTTTCCTGACACAACAATTCAAACTAAAATTAATGACAGTTTATAATTGTCCACACTAGATGATTGCTGAATATTTTTTTTAACTCTGGTAATATTTCTAATAAAAATGTCACATTTTCCCAAAAGGTTCTGGCTTTCCAGACTGCACTTTTGCAGGAGAAAAAAAAAGCCAAAGACCACATCACTGGACTTTCTAATCATGAGATGATACCAAAAGGGGTGATGCCCTTGGTCCGTGCTAGATAATGTAAAGAAGTGACCTCTCTACACAACAAGCTTCTTCCAGGCCAAATGCATTCTTCATGGGCCATAGCTGAACAAGCCCGGGAAAACATTTCAACCTGCACAATCTGGAACACTACTTACCAGCAGAACCTCTGGCATAAACACTTTGCCTACATTAGAAACCAATAAAATGTTTTTGCTAGGTGTAAGAATCATGGCAGAGGAAACAAACTGACAAACAACATACCAAGCTACAGAATCAATTTCTGAACATGAAATAAAAGTGCAGCCTTAGGACTCAGAATTAAGGATAATGCACTAGGGCTAGATGTGGAATCCTTCTCACACAAAAATTTAGAAGCCTAAAATGCAGGGGCTTTTTGTTCCAGTAATATCTAAGATCTATGGTAACAAAGAGCCTCAAATGTACTTCAAATTTCCTTAAACCTGAATCTTGTAATCAGGTTGGATATGCATAGCCTAATTTCTTAAACAGGGCCATGCAGACAGCCTTTTAAATAGTCCTTTTAAAATGATCTCAGAAGTGGACCTCCTTGACATATAGCAAATTTAAAACACAACAAAGGGCATTTATTATCTGAGCTACACGAGGGTAAGTAAAGCAGCCTGTTAAAGCCACTGGACACACTTGACCGTGTGCTCGTTTAATTTAGGAGTATAATGTAATATAATCATATATATTTATTGATAATATACTTGAATAAGTTTCTAAGAAAGTCAAGATGTGATGGTTCCATCCACACATTTTACATGCTTAAAAGCCCAAGTTAGAATATTCTCAAACTGGAGTTGTTATATTCTAGGGTTCTTAAATTACTCAAGGTAGAATTTCTCTAGAAACATCCAACAGGAAAGAGGGCCAAGAAGAGTCAAACTCAAAAGATAAAATGTATGAAACGTGACAATCTGTTAAACTGAAGCAAAATTCATCATCACTATGAAAGCCAAACTCATGTACAAGTGAAATTGTAGAAAAATGAGGAAAATAGATAGATGTGTGGTAAGAATGTCAAGAAGCAGCACAGAAACTGAAGAGAGCAAAGATGACCACAGGGGAAGAAAAAAACCAGTCCAGAATCTAGGGACATGGCATTCCCTTGCCCATCACAGAGACCCTGAAGACAGCAGTGAATCACCGGGAATTCATAATGGAGATGCCCAGAGATAAAGATTTGCTGAATTCTCTTTGTATATTCTAATACAATGGGAACATCATACATAAAATCTACATGCTTTCAAGAGGACAGGTGTGAAAATACACCTCTCCAGGTCTCACCTTATATTTGGGGGAAAATGTAAAGAGTAGATGCAGGTGTTGAGTATGTGTGAGATAGTATATGCCTCTGAGGTTGATTAATTACTTGTTTATGTTGAACAGACAGCACTGCGATTTTAACAGCAAATGGAACAGACTTATTATGGGCTGTGGCTATAAAATAAAACGTTTGGTGCCAATACAAGTCTCCCTTTCTCTTTTGTGGTGCGATATATAGTGAAGAATTTTCCACATCAGTTGATAACTAAAATGAAACATTTAAATTTAATTTGAGCTGATGTTCCTAAATACACAAAGGCCACTCTAGTAAGACTGCATAGTATGAACTCAGTAAAATGCAAGTGATCAAAGAGAATGCGATAAGGTGCCCCCAGCTTGCTGATGTTTTATCTGCAAATGTCCTCCAATCACACAGCTTTCAATACACAAAGGACAATAAACAGCTCTAAAGAAAGAGTTGAGGCCTGAGATTGAATGCCCCTAGAGGATACCTGCTGAGATTACCAACACATTCTTGGTGGCCCCAAGAGGCAGACTCAGAACCAAGAGATGAGATCTAAAAGATCTATTTCAGCTCAGCTTCAGGGTGTTGAATGATGTGACAGACCAGCTGAGAATAGCACTACAGCTATCTTATTTCTCACAAGGGTCTAACAAAATTACAATAAGGAAACAGAGGACCAAGAGAGTTAAGGGTCTCTCGCTCAAGGTCACAGAACACATGTATTGCAATCAGGATCCAGAGATATACCAGATTCAAAAGCCCAAGCTTTTTCTTTAACTCTAGGCTGCTCTGATAAATTTCTGATCTTCAGGGTGGATCAAGCAGGGGCTGGCTGACCACTGGTTGGCAATGTAGGGGCTTTGTATGTCAAGTGGTTATATACACAGATATTGCCTAAAAATCCTTTTTTTTTTTTTTTTTTTACTCTGAGATACTGCAATTCTCTTAACAAAGCACACTGCTTGAATTTCCTTTCAACACTTACCATTTTGTTGAGGCAAAACCCTATAGCAGCTTTCTCTAGCCTTCTCAAACTCTTAATTAAGACCCTCTAATATGGGAAGCAGGATTATATTTTTTTAATCATTACTCATTTTAATGGTGTGACATTAGCATTAGACATCAGGAAGAAAGGGACTAATGAGGAAGATCCAAAGAACGTTAGCTGCCCGCCTATGATAAGATGTCTGAGGGGCGCCTGGGTGGCGCAGTCGGTTAAGCGTCCGACTTCAGCCAGGTCACGATCTCGCGGTCCGTGAGTTCGGGCCCCGCGTCGGGCTCTGGGCTGATGGCTCAGAGCCTGGAGCCTGTTTCCGATTCTGTGTCTCCCTCTCTCTCTGCCCCTCCCTCGTTCATGCTCTGTCTCTCTCTGTCCCAAAAATAAATAAATGTCGAAAAAAAAAATTAAAAAAAAAAAAAAGATGTCTGAAGCTGGGAGGAAAATAAAAAGATGCAAATCTTCCTTCGTAAACAAAACTATCTATTACACACAAAAGAAACCAGAATGAAGACATAAGCAGCATATGCTATATAATTTAACACAGGAAAGATTAAATGTACTGCAATCATTTTATGACAGATATAAATGACCATACAAGTTTACCAGGGTAGGAAAAGATAAAAGGAAAATAAAGTGAACTAAGCATTTCTTTAGGAATAGCAGTTTTCCTGCTGCATTTGGCAGAACTGAGAGGCTAGGAAAGCTTGGAAGACAGGAAAGTTCCTGAAAAGGTGCTAGAATTACATGCAGTGTGGAGGAAGGGTTTAAATTAAAAGAGCATAAAAATACCGTCAGGCCTAGCACACCCTACTAAAAACTTCAACACACATTCTCGGGGAATGAAGATAATTGATTTAAAGGTATAAAAAAGATCCTAGAGAAAGAGCACAGCTCTGGAGATCCAAAGACCTGGCATCTAGGCCCTGCTGAGTGGCCCTGAGCAAGTTCTTTAGCTACTCTAGAACCAAAGGATAACAAAAAGGGAAACAAAAACAAAACAAAACTCTCAAGTAATACAAATCTAAGTGTTACTTAAAATCTGAAATCTATTATTTTGATCAGTCTTTAGTTCTAGGTCTCAAAAAAAAGCCTCTTTAATTATTCTTAATAAAACAAATTGGGTGAAATTGGCACATAATATTCTCAACAATCACCCTCATTTAAAAAGTCAACTTATTATTATGATACTAAAATCTGACCTTTTTATCAACCTCACAATTAGTTGGATCTCACAAGCATTTTAAATAGAGGTTCACATACTCTAATTGTTAAAAAATATTTTTACTGCTCTTTTCTCCTGAGCCATAAAATCCTTCAACTACCATCGAACATAGCTGATTTTCATTTGGTGACTGGCTGGAAATTTTGGGGGCACTCAGGCTATCTCTATATTTCACCCATGTTGAGTCTTCTTTCAAAAGCTTGAGGCTCCTGCTAATGTCTGATGGATACACACCTTGCAGAATTTATCAGAGACTGCTGGGTTGTCATCTGTCATAGTCCTAAGCAATTTCTAAGGGCAGGATAAAGCAACCGACTTCATTCAGGTCAGAGCAAGATCCAGGATTAACAAAAGGATAATCAAGTGACAAACCAGCTGACTGCAAGGCATTAACAGATTCAGAGCATTTGGGACACTGCAACAGAGAGGTGTCTAAATTTAGTTTAATAGGCATTTCTGCAGCATATTCCCTCTTTTTTAACTTAATTTTTCCTAACATCTCTAAATTCATAGAATGTGTCATATACATATACATACACACATATATATACACCCACACACATATATATTTATACTTATGTGGGTATTATTTACCAGAGGATTCATTTTCCTATGCCTTAAAAATCATCACGGATATTAAGGAATTATTAGTTGTGATAATGGTATTTTAATGTGTATTTCTTAATGGTCTGTGACACACACACCCACAGATATTTTGGATAAGATTATATCATAGCAAAAATGATCTTTGGGGTGTCTGGGTAGCTCAGTAAGTTAAGCGTCCAACTCTTGATTTCAGCTCAGGTCATGATCTCTTGGTTCATGGGATCAAGCCCCATGTCAAGCTGTACATTGATAGCATGGAGCATACTTGGGATTTTCTAAATAAATGAATGAATGAATGAATGAATGAATGAATGAATGAATGAATAAATAATCAAAGAAACAAACTTTAAAAATCTTCAAAATAAATAAGATTAGCCACAAGTTGATAATGCTTAAAACTGGGATGGGCACATGACAGTTCACTGCTTTTCCCTTTACTTTTTCTGTTTAAATTTTCCCATGACTCTGCTTACAGTGTTTTTTGCCATGTACCATGATTTCTTTTTATGGAGGTACATATGTTGATTCTTTTATAGATTCTGGGTTTGGAGTCATAATTAGAAAGGCTTTCACCAAACCAAGATTACTTTTCAAAATCTTTCCATGGCTTCCTCTAGTGCATAGTTTGATTTATTAGTATTTAAATCATGGTAGAAGGTATCAGTTATGGACCCAAAGTTTTTCTAAGAGGATTATCCATTTGTTCCAACATCATTTATTGAATGATATCCTGTCTTCACTGTTTTGAAATGCCATCTGTATCTCATTAAATTCCCACATGTATTGTGTCTATGGATTCATTATTCTTGTCTATTGATCTGTATCTTCATGAAACGGTAACATACTGTTTTAAATACTGAAGGCTTTTTAATGTGTTTAGTATCTGTCAGGCCTGGTTCTCTCTTATGATTCTTCTTTACATATTCCCTGGCTATACTTGGTTATGCCTCCATATAACTTACGAAAGCCTTATTTTGTTGAAAACAGTATTTTTTATGATTAACATACTATGTTTATAGCTTAATTTAAGCTACGTTTATAGCTTAATTTAAATAAAATGGATACTTCTATAATGCTGAGTCTTCTCATCCAAGAAAAAACATGATAAGCCTTTCTATTTTTTACATCTTCTACTAGGAAGAATTTTACTGTTTTTCATTTAATTTTTAAACTAAGAAACTGTATTGCTAATTTATTCCTAGGTATTTTATCTTTTTTTTTTCTTTTTTGATGCTACTGCAAATAAGGTCTTTTCTTCTACCATATACTCTAACTGGGAGTTGTTTTTATCTATACAAGCTATTTCTGTATGTTAAAATGAATGTGATTATTGGTCATGTTTTTCAAATTGATCGCATAAAGCTTTCTAGGTATACATCACATCATCTGATAATACTCATGATTTTATTGTCTCTTCCAAATTGTAGACCACCTTTTCTTCCCTGTTGAACTGTATTGGTGACAAAGTACCTCCAAAATAAAGTTAAGTCTTCTTCCTGACTCTGATGGGAATATTTTAATGTTTTGGCATGATGCTAACTGCTGCGACTGAGGCAGATTAAGAATGTGTTAATGTATTCCTACTAAGAATTATTGTAATGAATGAATACAGAATTATGTCAAATGCCTTTAGCACTTATGGAGATCATTGTATATGTCTCCTTAGACCTAATGTGGTAAAATGCATTGATATTAAGCCATCACTGCTGATCTGGAATAAGCCCAACTTGATTTTCCACCCCACCTCCCAAAATTTTGTTATTTTAAAAACTTGAAATATACAGATTATCCATATACTTATCATCTTTGTTTTTAAATTAACAATTTTCCATATTTGCTTTATATGTGTATATACATATATCTCACACACATATTCTTAACCATGTGAAAGCAAATTACAACTTCATGACACGTCATCTCCAAATATTTCAGTAAGCATCTCCTTGTTTTGTTAAAAGCTCAGAATAAGAATACTGTCTCAAATGACTACATACCAACACCATACTTCAAAAAAATAACAATTTTCTAATATTATATAATATTTCATCTATATTGATTCAATCGTCCTTAAAACATCTTTTAAACTCATTGCTTCAGGATCCAATCAGGGTTTATGCATGACATTTGCTTGCTAATCTTCCTTAGTCTTCTAATTCTGAAATGTTTCCCCAACCCCTTCTTTTTTTCCTCTATGACACAGATCTTTTTTTTTTTTTAACAGACCAGGCCAATTGTTTCAGAATGTCCCACACTTCAGAGTCATCTAATTGTTTTCTGAGAATGCTATTTAACTTGTGCTGGTGTATTGCTGAAATCTCAAATTTAGATACAAAAGCTTAATTAGATCTAGGTTAACTATTCTTCTGAAGACTGCTTCCTGGGTGATTATGTGTGCCTCATATCACATCAGGAGGCATACAATGTCAGGCTGTCCCACTATTACTGATGCTCAGTTTGGTTGAGGTGGTGGCCTCCAGATTTCTCCATTGTAAAGATACATTTCTACCTTTTCAATCAACAAGAAGGGTGTGGGCTATCATCCTGGCCATCGTGAAAATACACTAATGGCTTTAGCATCATTTAGTAATGCTTCTCAGAACCAATTTTTTCTCACTGGGGGTTATGGAATTGGGATTTTCTAACTCTATCACTCCTTATATATTTACTAGGTATCATTCTCTGTTTTAAAAAAAAAAAGTCATTATTTGCCTCATTTATTACTTTCTACCCTCGATTTAATTATGTCTGGGGGCGCCTGGGTGGCGCAGTCGGTTAAGCGTCCGACTTCAGCCAGGTCACGATCTCGCGGTCCGTGAGTTCGAGCCCCGCGTCAGGCTCTGGGCTGATGGCTCAGAGCCTGGAGCCTGTTTCCGATTCTGTGTCTCCCTCTCTCTCTGACCCTCCCCCGTTCATGCTCTGTCTCTCTCTGTCCCAAAAATAAATAAACGTTGGAAAAAAAAAATTTAATTATGTCTGATAGTAGGTTCAAATCTCTGTGTTTTCTGTGTTTTTGGGTTTTGAGATTTTTTTGTTTGTGTTGGTCTGTCCCTACTTGGTATACCATTGCAAATGTAATCAGGTTAAGATGAAGTCATAGTAGATTAGGGTGGGCCTTTAATCTAATAAGACTGGTGTTCTCATAAGGAGAGAAGAGGGGCACCTGGATGACTCAGTCAGTTGACCGCCCAACTCTTAATTTTGTTTCCGGTCATGATCCCATGATCACGGTATTGAGACCCACGTTGGGGTCTTCACTGAGTGTAGAGCCTGCTTAAGATATATTCATTCCCCCCCCCTTCCCCTTCTGCCCCACCCCCTAGCTTGCACTCTCTAACAAAATTTAAAAAATAAATAAATAAAAGAGGAGAAGAGACACAAAGACCACCACAGGGAAAATTCCACATGATGACAGAGGTAGAGATTGGAGTGATGTGTCTATAAAACGTGGAACACCAAGGATTGCCAGCAACAACGGAAGCTAGGAGAAACATAAAGGCACCCCCCTAGAGGCTTCAGAAGAGCATGGCTCTTCCATCACCTTAATTTTGGACTTCTAGCCTCCAGACCTATGAAAGAATAAATTTGTTTTGTTTTAAGCCATCTAGTTTTCAGTGATTTATTACAGTAGCCCTAGGATACACACGGGTTTGGTCTTAACTGTCCTATTGTAGGTAATTTTGTTCTAAAGCTGTTACAATTTTTTCCACCATTTGGCTATTTTACTTTGCATTGTCAGGACATGCATGTGTGCAATTTAAAGGTTATTATTTGAGCATTCTGTGTTTAGGAAAAGGTGACTCACTTCCAACTTCTCCTCTCAAAGAGCAGATAAAAGTCAAGCCCTCTTCTCACTCCCACCTCCTATCACCCCCACTTCTCCTGGGACAGCTCAGGTCTTCAGTTCCCTCTTCATTTTTGGCGCCTGCTAACGCCTTTACTGTCTGATTAGCCCTGCTACTCATTAAAACATATAACTGTTGTGTTTTACCCAGCATTTCTAGATATTCTGTGGTGGTGTGGTGGAATTTTTTTTTTTTTCATTTTTTCTAGTCTGTCTTATCCCTCCCTCCCCCTTGCCTGCTTCAAAACGAGAGGTTATGGAATGATGGAAGGTTACACCTCATTTTACCCGCAAGGCAGGAAGGTCCAGTATGAAACAACTTGTCTAAGGGCAGGCACACTCCATACTAGCATGATGAGACACAGTCGAAAGCTTCGTCCACCTCTTGAAGGCAAGCCTTTGAGATGAGCTCACCTGCCACTCTGCTTACTACGGTTCTAATATTAAAAACTGTGTGTAGCATCTTTATACCATATGTTTAAGTCCTTAGAGTTTGATTCAAAATATCAGAATAAGTGTTTTCTTTAGTCTGCAGAACATCTAGGAAACCATATGGCCTTATTGCTGACAAGATTTTAACATGGGCCTTTGTAATATTTAAGAGACCCTTCAAATTAATCACAAACATAGAATATAGGAAACTGTCCAAAGAAGAAGGGTAAAATAAATGGAAAACATGAAAAACTTGGAATGGCAAGGAAATCTGGCTGAAGAACAAAGGGTAGACAATAATTGGTTACCTTTTCAAAAACAAGAAAGACAGACTCAGTAATTAGTACTGGCTAACCTAACCCAACCATCAGGAAACCACAGAAAAAGGGGGCCAACGAAGACAGCTTCAACTCCTTTAGGGACTAGGTTTTATAGGATATTGCTTTAGGAAATTTTAACTTGGAGTTTCTAAATTTAAATGTATTCAACTGGGTAAATCATATGTATACAGAAAAACAATAAAAGGGTCAAAAATGCTCAGCAGGCTGAGAGAAACCCAGCCCTTTCTTCAAATACAGTGAAAGAACTTGAGATAGTCTGTCCTCTGAATCGAAATGGGTTAATATGACGGATTCAAAACAAATTTATTTAAAAAAAAAAAAACAATAAATCCCTAGCAGATGGATCCTGAACACACAAAGGAACTCAAGTTCTTTAGGGATAATTTTGCCTCTGTGTGTGGCCATATGTTCCTCTTCAGAGACTGTGGTAGCCAGAATTACTTTCTTATTCCACAGAGATCACCAGCAAGTGTGACAAAGCAGGGCATTCTCATGCACTCTCACTGGGAAAATAAATTGGTGCATCTATTCTGGAATGCAAATTTCCAGTATGGGTGAAAATTAAACAGGTACACCTTTTGACTCAGCAACATGTCTCCATGGCATTGTCTAAACAGCCAACTGAAGAGAGCATTCATCATGAAATAATTCTAACACATACCAAAAATGATCTAAATGTTTGCCATTAGATTGATGGCTACGTAAATGATGGCACATGTCATCAGTGAAATTCTAAGACGGAAGAAGCACTAAACCAGCAGGGGTGCCCTTATTCAAAGGGCCACATGGTCTTCACTGGGAGCTTAAGTTCATGAGGCTTCACAGTAACACAGACAAGCACTCCTGGGCAGCCACATGGGGCTAGTGTTCAATATGGCATAAGGGCTAAGGGGGCAGGGGCAGCAGCAGGAGACAGATGGATACCAAGCTCTTCCTGCTAGAGAGCCAATCTCAATGAATTTCCTCTTTGGAGTATGTAAATGCTACGTGGGGGAGACAGGAGGATATCGCTGGAGGGTGATACTGAAATTTCTGTCAGTCTAGCAAGTATGTATTTCAGTTGGTTTTAATTTAGTTTGGAGAAATATAGATACGACCACTTGTTGCCTTCACCTTGAATATTATGAAACGGTTCATGCTGATTGCACAGAAGTTTTATAATATCTTCACCAAATGACAGTGAATCAATCACAGTAATTTGTATAGAAATATTTCAGTGAATTTTGGCTTTTTTCCTCCATACCATTCTGTATTTTTTTCCTCCTCCCCTTCCCCATCTCCTCCTCACCACCCCCCCTCCTCCTTTTACAATTTGTATACACTGTATACAAAAAGGAAAAGAGCAAAAACTAAAAAGAAAAAATGATGAAATATCTAACTTCCCTTCAAGGTCAGAAACATCTTTCACTATACAGGAACCCAAAGTACAATTTAGTCTAACTCCCCTACATATGTGGAAACAAGGCCAGAGAGTTGGTTAAATAACCTGCCAACTGTGATTTTATCCATCTAGTTTCATATTTCCTTTTCTTCTCTCTCATTTATTACTTATCGACTTTGATGAAATTTTATTTATTGATATTATGTCCTATTTCTTTAGTTTATCTAAGTCTGGGATTTAGAACTATTCTGAGTCTTCTGTGTTCAGTCTGTTAAAATCACCCTTTGGGCACCTGGATAGCTCAGTCGGTTAAGTTAACGGACTTTTGGATTCCGCTCAGGTCAGGATCTTAGGGTTTGTGAGTTCAAGCCCCACATCTGGCTCTGTGCTGACACTGAAGAGCCTACTTGGGATTCTCTCTCTCCCCTTCCCCCGCTCATGCTTGTGTTCTATCTCAAAAGAAATATACTTTTTAAAAAAATCACCCTAAAATGAGCCTAAGTCCCAGAAAGTGAAAGAAGCATTATGGTGACACTATGCAAGGGCGCATGGAGATCAATTTTAGTTTTAGCACACACACACACACACAGACACACACACGCACATATACACAAAGATGTGAGGAGTAAGAAGTACCAAAAACTGCTGAAGAGGACCCACATCTCAGAGAGTCAAGTGCCCACCCTTCTGCTGTAATACATGCAAGCATACTTTCCCTGTGGTTTTGTTTACAGAACTGCTTTCTTCATACTCAGTTAAACATAACCCTGAAGTCATCATTAGAAAACACAAATGTCACAGCAATTTATAATTAAAATATACTTTGAGTTATAAAGTCAGCTATTTAAATGACATCATCTCTTTAACAAAAAGGTATTTTCTTAATTTTAGTAACTGGAGCTCCCTGAGTCCTCAAGCTACCCCTAACTACAACAACAAGCCCAGAATGAAAGGGAGGTGGGGGTTACAGAGGATCTTCAGATCTCAGAACTGAGATAGTAACATAGCCGGGACCTGAGCAAGCAGGCCTACCCACTCCTGGGCTAGTGATTTTCCCCCAAAATGTCAAGATGCCTTTTAAAAATGTAACCTCAATACAAAAAGGCCTCCATTACTCACGAAGGTCGGACCTAAGAAATGACCCCAATACTCCCTACCAATTACTTCAGAAAATATACCTATTCTCCAATTTCAGAGTCCTTGAGGTTTTTTTTTTTTTCATAATGTTTCCCTTTTTAAAAAAATCTGTAGAGACTTTTCTTTGCTTATTCCAGCCAAGAAGAAATCTACTCCTAGCTCTCTGCCTAGAGGCAACCTGACTGAAAAAGACACTGTGATTACATAAGTGCCATTCACCCTGCCGCCACCACCTGGAGCATACAGAAAGGGCTTTTTACAGAGAAGGTCAGAGGCTCCAAGAGAGCATGCAGGGAGTTCACATACCTCCTGGTTACAGAAAGTTTCCATCTGCGGAGTACATGGAGACCCAAGCAATCGCATTTGTTTCACTGAGGTTATGTGACACCAAAAACCTTACTGACTCAGTGATAATCATCCAATTACTCCTTGTGTGTGCAGAAGAGAGGAGCTAGGTAAAGTTTCCAACCCTCTGGAAATAAAAATCTCTAATATTTGCTGACACCTCAGGCATCTAATCCACTGAGCATCAAGCAAAAACAAGCTCGTGGGGTCCCTGAATTCCTCTCCCACCCTTCATCATGTGCCTGCCATACTAAGAAGGCAGAGGGATTACATTTCATTTTGAGCAAATAGATCTTGGTAAGATATTGAGCTAAGAGATGCTACTGAACATTCCAGAATTTTCAACCACTGAATAAAGGTAGGAGAGAGAACAGGAAGACATGTCTTATGAACTCTATGTTTCTAATTATTTTCTTCCTCTGTTTTCCCTCTGGTAATCTTTGCAGTGCCTCTTTCCTGTACAGTGATCTCTGGCTAACTTTTCTATTTTTTTCCCATTTATTCAATTTACAGCATTTTAAAATTTTTATTGGGTTTCCTTGAAATTCAACATTGTGATTGCCATGACAGATATCAAAGCACTGCCTCTCCTACTCCCTCCCCTACAAAAAAAAAAAAAAAAAAAAAAAAAGCCACTTCAGTCTCTAAAGCCCTATTTGCAAAAATTTTACTAGGTTCTGTGAATATGCAGTATGGCATTTAACCTAGTTATTTTAATACTTCAGAGCAACACCTCAGGGAAATCATCATCGCCATTTTTCTGGCACACAAAAATCTGGAAAGAACACTCTCACTTTATCCAAAGGTGGATATTTTCATTTCTACCTGTCATATACTTATAACAGTCATACCCTCAAATATTTGTTTTTTCCTCTCCTGGCTTGAGCTCTACTCTCTCAGCTGACACAAAGAAAAATAAAAGTGATATTTTACAAACCTAATTCTGAAGGCGAAATGATAGTCAATACCATGGAACTAACACAGACACATCATGCTTAATATACAGCAATTCCAGGATTGTGGTATAAAAAAAGCAATAGTTGCTTTTAGGATAAAACAGTTAAGAAATTTCCCAGAGAAAAGGAACTAATGTTTTCTTATTAACATAAAAAAATGGGCAGTCAATACCAGACTCTTGGTATGTTCCAAGATCTACTTCTGTCTCCAATTTCCTTACCAGGATTGTTCCTTTCTGAATAATATGAAAGCTTCCAACTGGCAAAAAGAGAGAACCAATGCCAATGAAAATCTTGAAAAATGGTAGGTATAGAAGAAAGAAGTAGAATAAAATCCAGCATATACCTCATATAAATCCGTATCATTAATTAGATTCTTAAATTTCCATTATACATTCAATAAATAAACCCTCTACCAACAGAAATTAAATTACCACCATATTTCCAACCAAGACGCAGGTGGTTAATATTATTTCAAATATACTAATGGTCAGTGTCTATCTGGAAAGCAAAATGAGACCCTCTCTCACCAATAACGCTTCCATTCAAACCATCCAATGTATGCTTGATTCCTCCAGATGGGAATGTACCAAGTCTTCAGCAGCTTCAATTTAGTTCTCGTAAAACAGTATTCAGAGAGAAAGTTACATATTTTCAGATGGCAATTCTGTTGTCTTTTTATATATCTATGGAGAGATTGACTTATATAAAATGGCAGAATAAAAAGGCACCTTTTAAAAAAAAAACTTCTGTGTTTCTGTGAGGAGCCCTTATACCATTCACATTGGGTCTAAGAAAATAAAAACATTACCTATATTCCCATTTTACAAAAAAAAATAATGTCAACTCTTGGAAAGTATAGATTGTGTATTTAGCTCATCTCTGTTTTCTTGTGTAACATATCCATTAGATATGGCTGAGGTTTCTGTTCTAAGAGAAAGGATCAGCTGGTTTCCAGAGGAGAAAAGATTGCCAGCAATCAAAAATCTCAAAAAGAGAACCCCAGTCCATGTCCTCAAACATCACTTCTTTGCTCACAAAGACACTGAGTAAATATTCAAAGCCAATTTTTAATAGTGGTATACATGCAATTTCCCAAATGGCCACAGCATCTTTAAAAAAGAAAAAAAAATCTTTTCATTTTTAATGGGCAATATAGTGACATGGTTAAAAAAAAAAAAGACTATTAAAAAGTATACAGTGATCAGCAACATCAATAGGAAAAGCTCAATATACCAGCAAATCAAATCCAGCAATGTGTAAAAGAAATTATACACCATGACCAAGCGTGATTTATCTTAGGTATGTAAGCCTGATTCAACATTCATTCAAAAATCAATTAATGTAATCCATCATATCAAAGGCCAAAGAAGAAAATTTACACGATCATATCAATAGATGCCAAAAAAGCATATGACAAAATGCAGCATCCATTCTCAATGAAAACTCTCAGCCGACTAGGAATACAGGAAAACTTCCTCAACTGGATAAAGCACATGTACAAAAACCTACAGTTAATATCATCCTTAATGGTTAGAAACTAGAAACTTTTCCAAAAGATTAGGTACAAAGCAAGGATGTCCTCACTCACCACTCCTTTTCAACACTGTAAAGGAAATCCTAGCTAATAAACTAAGGAAATAAAAGGTATAACAATTGGGAAGGAAGAAATAAAACTGTCTTTGTTGGAAGATGACATGACTGTCTACGTAGAAAATACAAAAGAATCAAAAAACTCCTATAATTAATAAGTAATTATAGGAAGGCTGCAGGATGGTAGGTTAACACACAAAAATCAATCATTTGCCGATTTACTAGCAATGAATAAGTAGAATTTGAAATTAAAAACACAACACTATTTAGGTTAGCACCCCCCAAAATGAAATACTTAGATATAAATGTAACAAGATGGGTACAAGATCTATATGAGAAAAACTATAAAACTCTGATGAAAAAAACCAAAGAAGAACTAAACACATGGAGATATTCCATGACCTTAGACAGGAAGACTCAGTATTATCAAAATGTCAGTTCCTCCCAATTTGATCTTGGATTGGGATTCAACAAAATTCCAATCAAAATTATAATAAGTTATTTTATGGATATTTATATTGGTTCTAAAGTTTATATGAAGAGGCAAAAGACCCAGAAGAGCTAATACAACACTGAAGTAGAAGAACAAAGTCAGAGAACACTCAAGTTCAAGACTTATTATAAAGCTACCGTAATCAACAGTGTGGTATGCGTGAAATAATAAATAGATCAATGGAACAGAAAAGAGAGTCCAGAAATAGATCCACATAAATACAGTCAACTAATCTTTCACAAAGGAGCAAAGCCAATAAAAGGGAGCAAAGATAATCTCTCAACAGATGGTGAGGAAACTGGACATACACATGTAGAAGGAAGAAAGGAAAAAGGAAGTAGGGAAGGAGGGAGACACAAACCTTACACTGTTAACACAAATTAACTCAAGATGAATCACAGACCTGAATGTAAAATGCAAAACATAAAACTCCTAGAAGATACAGGAGAAAATCCAGATGACCTTGAGTATGGTGATCACTTTTTTTAAAAAAAATTTTTAAACATTTATTCATTTTTGAGAGACAGAGTGTGAGGGGGGAGGGGCAGAGAGAGAGAGAGAGACAGACAGACAGACAGACAGACAGACAGAATCTGAAGCTGGCTCCAGGCTCTGAGCTGTCAGCACAGAGCCCGATGTGGGGCTCGAATCCACAAACTGTGAGACCATGACCTGAGCCGAAGTCAGACGCTTATCCAACTGAGCCACCCAGGCACCCCTGGTGATCACTTTTTAGATACAACACCAAAAGCAAGATCTATGAAAGAAATAACTGATAAGCTGGATTTCATTAAAATTTTAAAATTCCGTTCTGTGAAAGACACTGTCATGAAAATGAAAAGAGAAGCCACAGACTGGGAGAAAATATTTGCAAAGGACACATCTGATAAATGACTGTTACCCCAAACAAAGAACTCTCAAAACTGAATAAGAAAACAATGCAATTTAAAAATGGCACAAAGACTTTAAGCCATATCTCACTAAAGATACATAGATGGCAAATAAGCATTCGAAAAGATGTTTCACATTAAATGTCACCAGAGAAATGCAAATTAAAACAAGATACCAATACAAACCTATTAGAATGACCAAAATCTGAAATGCTGACAGCATCAAAATCTGGCAAGAATGTGGTACAACAGTAATCTCATTCATTGTTGGTGAAAACGCAAAATGGTACACTATGGAAGACAGTTTGGCAGCTTCTTACAATACTAACCATAGTCTCACCATACAGTTCAGCAATCAAACTCTTTGGTATTTACCCAAAGAAATTGATAACTTATGTCCACACAAAAACTTGCACAAGGATGTTTATGGCACCTTTATTTATAATTGCCTAAAGTTGGGAGAAAC
This sequence comes from Leopardus geoffroyi, assembly GCF_018350155.1. NCBI lineage: Eukaryota > Metazoa > Chordata > Mammalia > Carnivora > Felidae > Leopardus > Leopardus geoffroyi. The sequence continues at coordinate 42,710,317 of NC_059342.1, read as the reverse complement.
CAAGATGCCCTTCAGTAGGTGAATGGATAAACAAACCATGGCACATATGGAATATTATGCAATCCTAAATGGAATGGAGCTATCAAGCCATGAAAAGAAGAAGCTTAAATGCACATTACCAAGTGAAAGAAGTCAATTGGAAAAGGCTAAATGTTGTTTGATTCCAACTATATGACATTCTGGAAAAGGCCAAGCTGCAGAGACAGTAAAAAGATCAGTGTTTGTTAGAGGTAGGGATGGCAAAGGAGCTATGAAGAGGTGGAGCACAGGAGGACTTTTAGAGCAATGGAAATACTTGGGATAATGCCATAATGATGAATACATGCTACTATACACTTGTCCAAACCCACAGGATATAAAACACCAAGAGTAAGCTATGGATTTGGGGGTGATTATGATGTGTCAATGCAGGTTTATCAATTGTAACAGATGTAGCACCCTGGTGGGGGATGATAGTGGGAGAGGCTGGGAGTGTAGGCAGATGGGGGTGTATGTGAACTCTCTAGACCTTCTGAATTATTGTGTGAACTAAAACTATTCTAAGAAATAAAGTCTATTTTAAAAGAAAAAAATGTACAAAAGTATATAGTCAGAAATATTTCCTATCCATCCCCTGCCTCTAACTGCCCTTCTTTCCCTCACATGATAATTACAAGCTATCACATTTATTTGCTTTTTGGATATATGTCCAGGGTTTCTTTAGGCAAAATAAGCAAATAAAACTCAGCATACACTATCCCCACTTCTTACATAAAAACTATCATAATGTGAGTATCTTTCTTCCATATCAATACATAGCAAGCCCCCTGTACTTTTTTTTTAACACCAGCACATTATTCCACTCTAGATGCGCCATCATTAAGAATCCCCTATTATTATATACACCTGTATGATTTCTTTCCAATACTTTACCATTTCAAAAATATAACTTTATACATGTTATTTCACATATAGGTAAGTATGCCTCAGATATATGATGTCAGAAATTGGTTACAGTTATAATTTTGATAGACATTTCAAATTAGGGCCACTTCTTCTGAAACCTGAAATAAACAACTCTTCAGTATGTACCCTCAAAGAATATCAAGAAATTTACATGGAGTATGTAGTAGTTTATAATAACTGTCAAAATTAATCAAAATCATTAATTTTAAAGTCAAAATCAAATACTGACAAGGTAAAGAACAATACTCCAGGAAAAAAAAAAAAGAATCTACATAACATCAAGAATGAGGAAATCTTGGGGCGCCTGGGTGGCGCAGTCGGTTAAGCGTCCGACTTCAGCCAGGTCACGATCTCGCGGTCCGTGAGTTCAAGCCCCGCATCGGGCTCTGGGCTGATGGCTCAGAGCCTGGAGCCTGTTTCCGATTCTGTGTCTCCCTCTCTCTCTGCCCCTCCCCCGTTCATGCTCTGTCTCTCTCTGTCCCAAAAATAAATAAACGTTGGAAAAAAAAAAATTAAGAATGAGGAAATCTACAATCCATATTGTTACTGGAACAGTACAAGTTTTGTTTTTTTAATCAACTCTGTTGGTGTAAAATCTTCTGTAACTGCAAATCCCATCAAATTTATCTGAAAGCAAGGACAGAAAATTAAAGAGAAAGCTACTCAGTTTTATTTTTAGAGTTTTAAAATCCAGTCATGTTTCATATGTTCAATAAACTCAGTGCTTCTGGTTTTATATGCAGGAATCATATACAAACAAATTGAAGATCAGGCTTAAAATGCTATAAACTGATGAAAACTAATTAACAGGGACTCATTTATATGGGGACTCATTTGTAGACTTCCCTCAAAAATAAAAGTTAGTGGGGCGCCTGGGTGGCTCAGTTGTTTGAACATCTGACTTCCACTAGGGTCAGGATCTCACAGTTTGAGAGTTCAGGCCCCATTGTTGGGCTCTGTGCTGACAGCTTGGAGCCTGGAGCCTGCTTCAGATTTTGTGTGTGTGTGTGTGTGTGTATGTGTGTGTGTGTGTGTCTCTCTCTCTCTCTCTGCCCCTCCCCTGCTTGTGCTCTCTCCCTCTCTCAAAAATAAATAAACATTTTAAAAAATAAAAGTTAGTGATAAGTGTACTAAGTACTCACATTTTTCTAACTAATGTATTAATAACCAATTTTTACTAGCTGTCAAAGAGGTAAAAAAAAACATGTTCCTAATGTTTTTATTGACAACAGTGATAATATTTTCATTAACAAGGTAAAATACAAGTGGACTTAGGGAAAGGAAGGAATTAAAAGGGCATTTTACGTTTCAAAGGAAGAGTCAGAACTGGCAAAAGGCTATAAAGCAACAGTGAGAACAGGGAATAAAGAACCAAAGAAATGTCAGGCTACAGCTCCAATAGCAAAGAGCTTAGCAGTTCATTGCTCTGTTGAACAAAGTGTGTACAGCAGAACAATTAATAATAATAACAAGGTGCAAAACTACTGGGGAAGAGTAAGTTCCATGAGGTTGAATGGCTTTGTTTTCTTCATGGCATGTGCACAGCATCCAAAACAGGTTAGCTGGCACACAACAGGAGCTCAAGATATAATTGCTGAATGAAACACACCAAGTCCTCTCAGAATATTGAGGTTGTCCACTAGAGCACCCTAGGAGATCTCTGTAAGCATTATTCCACAGCCCTCAATTATACTTTTGTGTTCTTCCTCACCAGAACTTTACCATATCAGTACCCTGTCAATGAAAACAATAAATCAAAATAAGTCATGCTAAAATGCAAGCAACTACTGGCAGTGTAAAAGTCTTGTCCCTGCAGACTCAAATAAGGATGTTTACAAATCCTAACTACAAAATTCCGAAGCCAATATTCAGGTACCTGGAAAGAAACTGTATGGATGGTGGGGCAGAAAATGCCCCATTTGACTTGCCTTATATTTGTCTTAAAGATGGGTTGTAAATAGACTCCTTAAGCTCTGGATCTATTTCACCATAAGTCGCCAGGAGATAGTTTTAGCGTTAATTAAATGAGAAAAGAAGAAATCAAAGATGTGGCAGAAAGAAATGGAGTTTGGTTTTTCGCCTTTTGGTTTTTGTTTTTTTGTTTTTTGTTTTTTTTTGGTAAAGGTATGAGCTGAGGAGAAATTGCTTTCTTTTAAAGGTCAAATCTGCTGTCTCCACACATATAACAAAATCTGGTTCATGAGAAATTAAGAACTGATACCATAAGAAATCATCTGGTACAGGAATTAGCTGAACAGAATCTAGGGCCTGGTTGCAAGCATAATCCCCTGATTTAACAAATGCAGTTATATTAAACTGAACCAGCTTTTCACAACTGCAAAATTATTTTAAACCAACCTTGGCACCTAACAGTCATAAAAATAGTTTCAAGGCACAGGAATTGCTTTAACTACAGAGGTTCTCTTTTTTTTTTTTTTTTTTTTAATTTTTTTTTCAACGTTTATTTATTTTTGGGACAGAGAAAGACAGAGCATGAACGGGGGAGGGGCAGAGAGAGAGGGAGACACAGAATCAGAAACAGGCTCCAGGCTCTGAGCCATCAGCCCAGAGCCCGACGCGGGGCTCGAACTCACGGACCGCGAGATCGTGACCTGGCTGAAGTCGGACGCTTAACCGACTGCGCCACCCAGGCGCCCCTACAGAGGTTCTCTTAAAGGATAACTTAAGGAACTGTTCTCTAAAACTCCTGGATCCTAAGATTATGGAAAACACCGTATTTAAGGTTAGGGAAACTCTGGGATGAGAATCCTCAGTAAAGTCTTTTCAAAGTGGACAAGACAAATAAACAGAAATCTTAGTCGTTTGGTCCTTATTCCCTCGGAAATCTAAAAAATAGTCACTTCCAGGCAGAGTAAGGTGAAAACAAAAACACAAACATTATAGATGTAAATAACAGAAAATCTAGCATGTGGCACCTCCACGGACAGATCCATTACTATCTGTAATTAGTATGCTAAGACTCTGGTTATGCAGAAGTCCCCACTATGCAAAACATGCCCTTTTCTTCATAGAAGGAGCTTACTTCAAACTATATTCACCACCGCTTTGAGGGCAAGTTTTTGGAGGCTATGACACAGAAGTCTCTACTTCTAGCTAATCTTATGCCTGCAACTCATTCATGAAAACTCTACCAGGTGGACTCTGGGGTAAGCTTCATGAACAAACACACTGGCTTTCCATAGGTGTAATGATTTACATTATATAAGGACTGTTTGTTTGCATTTTAAGTTATTCAAAGTATTTTATTTTTTTCATCTAGGCATCCCCTGTACCTGGAACTTTGTCATCCTTAATAAATGTGAAGGGCTGGGAAAGGAGTGGGGGAGGAATCAATCTCCCATTAGGCAGAACATCTCAGGCAAGCACAATACACTTCCATAATGTTGAGCTTCCTCCCTGGACAGGCGCACTAACACCTGTCTTGGGCTTTAGCTGATCCCAGGATCCTCATAATCACAACTACTGGGTAAGATGAGTGGCATACTACAGGATTTCTACACCAGAGCCTTGGTAAAAAATTCTAAGCAATGCCTCTAATTCTAAAGGGCATATATGATGCAAAGGAATCTAAGACCAAAGTCAAACACCAAAATCAAGGTAACTGAAGCATGGAGTTTAGAAGGGTGGTAGGAAGGTAGAGGAGTCCTTAAGCAAAGTAGATGTATCCAACTTAAAAAAAAATTTTTTTAATGTTTATTTATTTTTGAGAGAGAGAGAGAGACAGAGACAGAGACAGAGAGCGAGCAGCGGAGGGGCAGAGAGAGAGGGAGACTCAGAATTTGAAGCAGGCTCAAGGCTCTGAGTTGTCAGCACAGAGCCCGACACAGGGCCAGAACTCATGAACCCATGAGATCATGACCTGAGCCAAAGTCGAATTCCCAACTAACTGAGCCACCCAGACACCCCTGTATCCAACTTTTTATGCAGTGCCTGAGGCATCCCACTGGACTATGTTAAAAGCAGTTACAGGACAGATGTAAAGCAGACACAAATGTAAATCCCATAAATGACTACTGAGCAGTAATTTCCTGCCAGCACAGAGCTAGATTCTATAGGGGTAAAGAGATACATCAGAGATAACAATTGTTGGGATGTACCAACTGAAAAGAGAAAAAAAAAATGTCTCATTCCTATAAAGCAATAACGCACAGCAGAGAACAATTTTTATGGGAAGCACAGAGAATGTAGTGTAAGCATTAAAAGAAAGGAGAAATTGAGAATTACTTCATTCACTCTATATTCACTTGGTGCCTACCTACCGTGTACCAAGGGCTGGTCTCTTGTCACAGATGCAGGAGTAAACATAACCAACCAAGTCCCTGACTTCATGTGACCTAAGTTTTAGGGGGCTGGATAGAAAGTTTAGAAATAAGTAAGTTCAGGAAATACTGGGAATCATGGGGAAAAAAAAGATTTTGTGGTTATAAACTGCAGGTGATACAATTTTAAATAGGATGGTCAGGAAAGGCCTTTCTAACAAGTTAGTATTGCCAAAAGACCAGAATGAAATGAACAGTACAAGTGAATATCCAGAAAGAACTGGCCAATATAATGGCCAATGAAAGGTTCTATGGCAGGAACAGTCTTGACATGTCAAGAAAGACCAAGAGGCAACGTAGCTGGAGCAGTGCCAAAGAGGGAAGTCCTGAGACACAGAACTGAAGAGAGAAAGGGAGAGTTCACATGGGGCCTTGTAGGCTGCAGTGCAGATACTCTACAAGAAGGGCCATGTGTCCCGGGCTTCAAAATGTTCCCATTTCCTGTTATCAACACCCTACCCTAGTGTGGTATATTTGTTACAACACATGAACCAATATGGATACACTATTATTAACTAAAGTGCAAAGTTTATTCAGATTTCCTTCCTTTTTTAACCTAGCGAGCTTTTCTGTTCCAGGAGCCCATTCAGGATACCCTGGTATCACATCATAACTTTTCATGACCTGTTAGCTTCTGCTTGGCTGTGACAGTTACTCAGACTTTTCTTTGGTTTTGATACCACAGACAGCTTGAAGATTTACTGGACAGGAATATTGTAGGGTACTCCTCTATTGGAATTTTTCTGATGTTTCTCATGATTAGACTCGGTTTGTGGGCTTAACACAGCGGTAAAGGGCCATTTTCATATCATATCATATTCATATCATTTTCATATCATATCATATCATATCAAGGGTAAATGCTATCAGTATAACTTATTACTGTTGACGTTGACCTTGATCACCTGACTCAAGGAGAGTTTGCCAGGTTTCCCCAGTGTAAAGTTACTCTTTTCCCTACACCCCTTTTCCATACCATAGTCTTTGGAGAGATGTTTCATGAGCAGCCCACACTTGAATGAGGAGTTACATGCCCTCTCCTTTAGGACAGAGTACATAAATTATTTGGAATTCTTTGGGATGGAATATTTGTCTCGTCTCCTCCAATGATTAGTTTATTCAATCATCTACTTATATCAATATGCAATCATGAATATTTATTTAACTTGGGCTAAGAGCCAATATTACTTTATTTTTTTCCTCAAATTATTACATCTTTAGCCATTGAGAACTCTGAGTCAGCTCCTGTGCCCTTCTGACATATCCCCACCAATTATCAATTTTTTTGTTTGCTTTGTGGGGATTGGGGTATTGGGGCACAACTCCTTACTCTCTGCCACTACAAAACACTCCAGGCTCATCTTTATGTTTCCTCACCAAGTCAGAATCAGCCATTTCTCCCAGGTAGGTGTCCTTGCTCCTCTTGTTGGCGAATGGTATGAGAAATCAGATCTGGGCACTAGATGTGCTCATGATCTCTGCTATATTTTAACACTCGGTCTTCTTATTTCTTCTGCTAATAATTTATCTAATGTTTCCCCATTGACGAATACGCTGTTTTTCCTCTAATACCCAATATTATTTCATCAATTTCCATTTCAAACTGCATTTCTTGAACTGTTGATGAAAGCAAGCTACATCACTACTCAAAATACAATTCTACTTATTAGAAAACTGGGCCCAAAATGCTGTCATGTTGTGCTGAGTCTCCATATAACACTGGACTCAATGGACAGAACTGGACAATCTTGGTGCCACTTTGTATCTCACTAATGTAACAAGTTCAAAACAAGTTCTGAGGTATTTTAATTTTCCAAGGACACTGGAACTGGAACAGATCAATTTCAGTGAGCACAGAAAGAAGAAAGCTAGTAACTCTCATCCACTAGAGAAGCTGATACCGCCATGTTAAAATGTACAATGCAATCATTGTCCCCATGTTTTAAACACTACAGAATTATAAAAATACACAATCAGCCAACTCTTAATGAATTTTGTTACATAACGGAAATGGCTTCAGGCAGGATCTTCCTTTATGCCTACCTAACTTCCATAGACTCATATATGAATATTACTTTCTAAATTATGGGTCCTAGATAATAAGCAATCCTTACAACCATTTTCTTATAACCCCTTAAGATTTATGTCATTATTTTTCTCCAGTCTACTAAGTGTAATTATAAGATGTATTCAACATAATAATAGCTTCTGGGACCGTATGACTCATCATTTTAGACTTTCCATTTCACAAGAAGAAAGAAATACCATTATTTTCTATAGGAACATAATTTGCAATGTAACCATATGCATGTCATAGTTTACTTGTTTCCCTGTGATTTTTACCACCAGGACTTCAAGTCTATGTTATGAAGAACATACTTTTAACTCAAGTATTCTTTGTGGGGTAGCAGAGGGAAAACATTAAATTGTACAGCCATGGAGGGTAGCTTTCAATAAAAGAGACAAGTTTAAGAGGTGAAATTGGACTGAGAAAAACTCAGAATAAATTTGAGTGGTTCTAGATATTAAAATGATTCTAAGAAAATCAAATCAGTGTTAATAACACTTACTGAAATCATTTTGCAATATACACATACATCAAATCATTACGTTGTACACCTTACATTCATACAATGTTTTATGTCAACTATCTTATTAAAGCTGGAAAGTAAGAAAAAAAAATCAAAGCACATACTACATGAGAGAAAACTTAAAGGCTTTGGAAGTTTTAATACCAGTTTACATCTTTAGTTCTTACTGCTACCAACTACTTAATGTGTATCTTCAACTTTAATTCCAGTGTAGTTGACATACAGTGTTATATCAGTTTCAGTTATAGTGATTCAACAACTCTATACATTATTAAGTTCTCATCATGCTAAGTGTACTCCTTAATCCTCATCACCTATTTCACCCATCCCCTCACCCACCACCCCTCTGGTAACCATTAGTGGGTTCTTTATAGTTAAGCTTTCTTATTCTCTTTTTTTCCTTTGCTCATTTGTTTTGTTTCTTAAATTACACACGAGTGAAGTTATACAGTATTTGTCTTTCTCTGACTTATTGCACTTTGTATTACACTCTCTAGCCCTATCCGTGTCATTGTAAATGGCAAGATTTAATTCTTTTTATGGCTAAATAATATTCCATTGTGTGTCTGTGTGTGTATGTATGTATGTATGTATGTATGTATATGTATTTATGTGTGCACACACACGCCAATCTTTTTGTCCATTCATCCATCAGCGGACACTTGGGTTGCTTCTATACCTTGGCTATTATAAATAATGCTGCAATAAACACAGGGGTGCATATATTCTTTTGAATTAGCATTTTTAATTTTTTTTGGTAAATACCCAGTAGTGATTACTGGGTCATATGGTAACTGTGTTTTTTAATGTTTTGAGGAACTTCCACACTGTATTCCACACTGGCTGCACCACTTTGCATTCCTACCAACGGGGTTCCTTTTTCTCCACATCCTCCCCAACACCGTTCTTTCTTGTGTTGTTAATTTTAGCCATTATGACAAGTGTGAAGTAATATTTCATTGTAGTTTTGATTTGCATTTCCCTGATGATGCGATGTTGGGCATCTTTACATGTGTCTGTTGGCCATTTATATGTCTTCTTTAGAGAAATGTCTGTTCATGTCTTCTACGCATTTTTAATTCTATTATTTGTTTTTTTGGGTGTTGAGTTTTAGAAGTTCTTTAAATATTTTTGATACTAACCCTTTATCAGAATGCCCTCTGAAAATATCTTCCATTCCATAAGATTACCTTTTAGTTTTGTTGATTGTTTCCTTTGCTGTGCAGAAACTTTTTGTTTTGATGTAGTCCCAACAGTTTATTTTTGCTTGTTTCACTTGCCTCAGGAGACACATGTAGAAAAATACTGCTACTGCCTATGTCAGCGAAATTATGGTCTATGTTGTCTTCTAGGATTTTTATGGTTTCAGGTGTCACATATAGGTGCTTAATCCATTTTGAGGTTATTTTTGTGTATGGTGTAAGAAAGGGTTCCAGTTTCATTCTTTTGCATGTGGCTGTCCAGTTTTCCCACCACCATTTGTTGAGACTGTCTTTTTCCCATTGCATATTCTTATTTTTTTTTGTTGTTGAAAATTAATTGACTATACAATCATGGGTTTCTGAGCTTTCTATCCTATTCCATTGACTTATGTGTCTATTTTTGTGCCAGTACCACACTGTTTTGATTACTACAGCTTGGTAGTATAACTAAAAATCTGGATCTGTGATTCCTCCAGCTTTTTCTTTTTTCAAGATTGTGTTGCCATTAGGGGTCTTTTGTAGTTCACACAAATTTTAGGATTGTTTGTTCTAGTTCTGTGAAAAATGCTGTTGGTATTCTGATAGGGACTGCATTAAATCTGTAGATTGCTTTGGGTAATATAGACATTTTTATAATATTTGTTTTTCCAATCCATGATGATGGAATATCTTCCCATTTGTATGTAAAGTCGGTCCACGTTATTGCAAATGGCAAGACTTCATTCTTTTTTATTGCCAAGTAATATTCGTGTGTTGTGTGTGTGTGTGTGTGTACCACATCTTCTCTATCTATTCACCTATCAATGGACATTGAGTGGAATTACTGGATCATACGGTAATTATATTTTTAATTTTTTGAGGAATCTCCATACTGTTTTTCACAGCGGCTGCACCAAGTTGCATTCTAACCAACAGTGCACAAGAATTCCTTTTTTACCACATCCTCACCAACACTTGTTATTTCTCATTTTTGATTTTAGCCATTCTGACAGGGATAAGATGGCATCTCATTATAGCTTTGATTTGCATTTCCCTTATTAATGATGTTAAGGATCTTTCCATGTGTCTCTTAGTCATCTATATGTCTGGGACTTTCTATCTCTTCATGATTCAGTCTTTGAATGTTGTACATTTCCAGGAATTTATTCATTTCTACTAAGTTGTCCAATTTGTTGTCACACAATTGTTCAAAGTAGTCTCTTACAATCTCTTATATTTCTGTGACATCAGTTACATCTCTTTCCTTTCTGATTTTATTTACTTGCATCCCCTCTTTTTTTCTTGGTGTGTGTAGCTATAGGTCAGTTTTGTTTATTCATTCAAGGAAGTAGCTCTTAGTTTCATTGATTTTTTTTCTATTTTTATTTTAGTCTCTCATTTATTTTGGCTCTAATATTTGTTATTTCCTTCCTTCTACTGACTTTGGGTTTCATTTTTTGTTCTTTCTAGTTCCCTGAGATACAAAATTAGGTTGCTCATTTGAGGACTTTTTTCCTTCTTGAGATAGGCATGTATCACTATGAACCTTCCTCTTAGAACTGATTTTTTTTTGCAACCCGTGAATTTTGGTAAGTTGTATTTCCATTTTAATTTGTTTCAAGGTATTTTTTAAGTTATTCTTTTTTTCATTGATTCACTAGGTTTTCAGTAGCATGTTTTTTAATCTATGTATTTGCAAATTTTCTAGTTCTCTTCTTTAAATTGATAACTAGTTTCATTCCACTGTAGTTGGACACGATGCTTGATATAATTTCAACCTTCTCAAACTTACTAAGACTTGTTTTGTGGCCTAACATGTGATCTATCCTGTAAAGTGTCCCAGGTGCACTTGTGAAGTGTACTCTGCCACTTTTGGATGAAATGTTCTGTATGTATCTGATAAATCTATCTGGTCCAATGTGGGATTTTCTCTTTTCTTAAGTTTATTTATTTATCTTGAGACAGAGAGCATGAATGGGGTAGGGCAGAGAGAGAATTCCAAGCAGGCTCCGCACTGTCAGCATAGAGCCATGAACTGCGAGATCATGACCTGAACCTAGATCAAGAGTCAGACATTTAACTGACTGAGCCACCCAGGTGGCCCAAAACTGATTATTTTCTTAGTAATCAAAAACCTCCAAACAAACAAAAGTCTAGGACCACATGGCTTCACAGGTGAATTCTACCAAACATTTTTTTTCAAATGTTTATTTATATTTGAACTAGAGAGAGCACGAGCAGGGAAGGGACAGAGAGAGAGAGAGAGAGAGGATGAATCTGAAGCGGGCTCTGCACTGATGGCAGAGAGAGAGCCCGATGTGGGGCTCAAACACTGGAACCATGAGGTCATGACCTGAGCCAAAATCAGACCCTTAACTGACTGAGCCACCCAGGCACCTCTCTACCAAACATTTAAAGAAGAGTTGATACCTATTCTTCTCAAATTATTCCATAAAGAGAAAAGGGAGGAAAGCTTCCACAATTATCCTTTAAGGCCAGCATTACCATACTAAATCCAGATAAAGATGCCACTAAAAAAGAGAGCCACAGGCCAATATCCCTGATGAACACAGACACAAAAATTCTCAGCAAACCAAATCCAACAGTACATTAAAAAAATCATTCATGACAATCAAGTGGGATTTATTCCTGGATTCCAAAGATGGTTCAATATTTGCAAATTAATCGACATGATATATCACATTGAGAAAGGATAGAAACCATATGATCATTTCAACAGATGCAGAAAAGCATCTGACAAAGTACAACATCCATCCATTAAAAAAAACCTTTAATAAAGTTGGTTTAGAGGGATCATACTTCAACGTCATAAAAGCGATATATCAAAAACTCACAGCTAATATCATCCTCAATGGGGAAAAACTGAGAGCTTTTCCTCTATGGTCAGGAACAAGGCAGGGATGCCCACCCTCACCACTTTTATTCAACATAATACTTTAAGTCCTAGCCACAGCAATGAGACAACTAAAAGAAACAAAAGACATCCAAATCGGCAAGGATTTCACGATTTGCATATGACATGATACTATATATAGAAAACCCCAAAAAACTGCCACCAAAAAACTGCTGTAACTGATAAATGAATTCAGTAAAGTCAGGATACAAAATCAATGTACAGAAATCTGTTGCCTTTCTATACACCAATAATGAAGCAGCAGAAAGACGAATTAAGAAAACAATCCCATTTATAATTGCACCCAAAACAATAAGGTATCTAGGAATAAATGTAACCAAAGAGATGAATGACCTATACTCTGAAAACTATAAAACACTGATGAAAGATGACACAGTGAAATGGAAAGAGATTCTATGCTCATGGATTGGAAGAATATTTATGGGTAAAATGTCTATACTACCCAAAATAACTTACAGATTTAATGCAATCCCTATCAAAATACCAATTTATCAAATACCTCATTTCTCAAAGAACTAGAACAAACAACCCTAAAATTTGTGTGAACCACACAAGACCCTGAAGAGCCATAGCAATCTTGGATAAGAAAAACAAAATTGGAAGTATCACAATTCCAGACTTTCAAGTTATCTTACAAAGCCGTAGTAATCAAAACAGTATGGTACTGGCATAAAAATCAATACAAAGATCAGTAGAACAGAAAATAAAGCCCAGAAATACACCCACAATTATATGGCCAATTAATCTTTGATAAAGGAGGCAAGAATATGCAGTAAGACAAAGACAGTCTTTTCAACAATGGTCATGGGAAAGCTGGACAGGTACATGCAAAAGAATGAAACTGGACCACTTTCTTACACCATACACAAAAATAACCTCAAAATGTCATAAGAACCTAAAGGTGAGACCTAACACCATAAAAACCCTAGAAGACAACATAGGCAGTAATTTATCTGACATCAGCCATAGCAAAATTTTTCTAGCTATATCTACTGAGACAAGGGAAATAAAAGCAAAAATAAATGATTGGAACTACATCAAAATAAAAAGCTTCTGCACAGCAAAGGAAACAAATCAGTAAAACTAAAAGGCAACCCACAAAATGGGAAAACAGACATTTAATAAAGGGTTGGCATTTAAAACATATAAAGAACTTATAGAACTCAACACCCAAAAAACAAATAATACAATTAAAAATGGGCAGAGGACATGAACAGACATTTCTTCAAAGAAGACATACAGATGGCTAACAGATACATGAAAAGATGTTCAATACCACTTGTCACCAGAGAAATACAAACCAAAACTACAATGAGATACCACCTCACCTGTCAGAATGGCTAAAATCAACAATACAAGAAACAATAGGTGTTGGTGAGGATGTGGAGAGAAAGAAACACTTGTGCACTCTTGGTGGGAAACCAAAGTAGTACAGCCACTCTGAAAAACGGTATGGAGTTTCCTCAAAAAGTTAAAAATGGAACTACCTTACGATCCAGCAATGGCACTACTAGGTATTTACCCAAAGAATACAAAAATGCTAATTCAAAGGGATACATGCACCTAATGTTTATAGCAGCATTATTTATGAGAGCCAAATTATGGAAACAGCCCAAATATCCATCAATCGACTAATGGATAAAGAAGATGTGGTATATGTGTGTGTACACACACACACACACATATACCTACCATGGAATATTAGCCATAAAAAAGAATGAAATCTTGCCATTTGCAGCAAAATGGATGGAGCTAGAGAGTATAATGCTAAGCGAAACAAGTCAGTCAGAGTAACACAAATACCGTATGATTTCACTCATGTGGAATTTGAGAAACAAAACAAACGAGCAAATGGAAAAAGAGAGACAGAGAGGCAAACCAAGAAACAGACTCTTAACTATAGAGAACAAACTGATGGTTCCCAGAAGGAAAGTGGGTGGGAGGGGTGGGTTAAACAGGTGATGGGGATTAAGGAGTGTGCTTGTTGTGATGTGCACTGAGTGATGTATGGACTTGTTGAGTCACTATATTGTACACCTGAAACCAATATAATAGTGTATGTTAACTGTAATTTTAATAAAAACTTAAAAAAATTTAACTGATATTTAATTTTCTGTCTGGATAATCTATCCATTGATGTAAATGGGATATTAAATTCCCCTGTTATTGCACTGCTGCCTATTTCCCATCAGGTCTGTTAGTATTTGCTTCATATATTTAGCTGCTTCTATGTTACATGTATAAATATTTACAAATGCCTTATATATCCTCTTGTTGGACGGACCATTTTTAACATGACATCATGCCCTTCTTTGTCTCTTATTACAGTCTTTGTTTTAACATCTACTCTGTCTGATGTAAGTATAGCTACCCTAGATTTCTTTTGGTTTCCATTTGCATGGAATATCATTTTCCATCCATTCACTTTCAGACTGTGTGTATCCTTATACCTGAACTGAGTCTCTTGTAGACAACACAGAGCTGGTCTTGCTTTATCATTCATTCAGCTACCCAGCGTCTTTTTACTGAAGAATTTAGTCCACTTATATTTAAAGCAATTACTAAAAGGTATGGATTTATTGCCATTTTGTTGTTTTCTGACTGTATCCTCTGTCCCTTCTTGTCTTGATTTCTTCCTTTGTGGTTTGATAACTTTTTCTATGCTATGCTTAGGTTCTTTTCTCATTATCTTTTGTGTATCTACTATAGGTTTTTGCTTTGTGATTACCACTAGGCTTACATTTATTTTAAATTCTCTCATGTTCTAACATCTGGGTCAAATCTGAGTCTGGTTCTATTGACTGCTTTGTTTCTTTGCTTTTCCTGGCTTCTCTGTGTGTCTCAGTAATTACTGGATAAAGTCAGACATCCTGTGTAGAGCAGTAGAGACTGAAGTAAATATGGTATTTATACCTGGAAATGAAAACATATCTCTTCTTTGCTAATCTTAAGTGTGGGGAGATGATTCAGCCTACACAAGAGATGAGACTGGGTATGGGTTTTATTGTTTCTCTGGTTACCCTCTGCACGTTATAGGCTTCATATGACTTTCTTGTTACTTTGTGCTTATGGTAGGGCTGGTTTGTCATATCATTTTTCTCAGTATCTGCTGTTCCTTCAGCTTTAGATCTTCCTTTTTTGTCTGCACCAGAGAGATGGTCTTTTCCCACATTATTCCCCTTTCCCAGAAGTAGACTACTGTCAGTTATTACAACGCTTGTGAACCTAATGTTTGTGCACGTGTACATATGTGTGTCTGTGTATGTGTAAGAAGACATTCTCTTGTTCAAATTCAGCCTCAGTTTTGGCAGGATTTGTATATCTGGGAGGAGGGTCTGCACAGTGATCTTGTTCTTCCCCCAATGTTAGGGGCTCTAAAAGTCCCAGTAGAGAATATTTTCCTGCCCCTCCTCCGGGGACAGAGGGTTTTTTCCTGTTCCGGTGCCCCAGCTGTAATAGATCGTCACCTGTGCCCTGAGGCTACAAGTTTTGCTACTCTTCCCCCAGAAGCTTAAGGCTTTTTTTCCCTCATAGGGATGGAGAGAGAAGAGCTTCGTGTCTTTCTTGCAGTGGTTGCTATTTACCTCCTTCAAGGTCTGATCCACAAAGGAGGATTTTTTCAGTCACCTAACCTGCCCCCAATCTTTCCCATGAGCACCTGGTGAGATCTTGGAGAAGAGGCTATAAGAGTATGTATTCTCTTTGCAGCTGCCACTCCCATGCTACCATACATTCAGTTTTTAACACATTTGAAGAAAATTTTGGTGGAATTCCTCTTACCAATTTATATGGCATCCAGCATTTCCCTAGGTAAGCAAGCATCTCATCCTGTTTCTACTTAGAGAAGTAGGACTTTCCTTAGATCCCTTGTGACTTAAATTCTCTGATGGATTAAAAAAAAGTTACAATTTTGTGGATTACCTGGCTTTTTACTATTTTTTTTACAGTTTTTTAATGTTTTATCTATTTTTGAGAGAGACAGAGAGAGAGAGAACGAACGAACACAAGCAGGGAAGGGGCAGAAAGAGAGGGAGACACAGAATCCAAAGCAGGTTCCAGGCTCTGATCTGTCAGCACAGAGCCTGATGCCAGGCTCAAACTCACAAACCATGGGATCATGACCTGAGCCGAAGTTGGACGCTTAACTGACTGAACCACCAGGCACCCTGTGGCTTTTTACTGCTGTAAGCACAGGGGCAATACTCCTTCCAGCCTTCTACATCCTAGCAAAAGCCTGTTCTTGTGAGTTTTTGTTTGTTTGTATTAACATGAAAGGTTCTGGCACTTCAAACACACAAATGCACATTTATTATGTCAACCTGTGAACTAGAATTACATCAGCAAGTGCTTGGGACTCTAGTTAAAATGCTACCTCTTAGAATTTATTTTAACCAACGGGGTTTTTCAAAGGAGAAACATATCTCCCATTTGACTCCTCACTTCAGAGTCCACAGACCTCCTAGAAACACACGGTTGCACCACAGGGAAGCCTAAAGCAGGTATAGAAATGTGCCGGTATTTTTTCAGATAAGTTAGGAGAGGACAACACAATGGGAACAAAGAAAAACAGAACCAAAAAATACAAGCATCAATTGGTAATATTACAAGGATGCCACTCACTCTTCCTATAGTGCAGGCTGCTAATCCTGTACTAATTATACTAGTGTGTGTGTGTGTGTGTGTGTGTGTGTGTGTATTTTACCACTTACATTTCCTAAAAATGGTTGTGGTACTTTCCATCCTAAGTTTCTACCTGTTTTTCCCTAGTGTTGTCACGTTTAGATTTCTTTGAGGTTTGTGGAAGCAAAATGGCTAAGGGACTTGGTGTGACTTGTGTGAAATAAAAACTCATGCATTTGATGCATTAAGGAAACCACTGTAGACCCCCTTCCAAATAAATACTTGGTGGAAACTTATCAACTACTAAAAGCTTCCAACTGATAATATTTCAAAACATTCACTAGAAAAATCAATACTTAAATACCACCTTCACAATGTCGGAACCTTGCATCACTGGAAAATTATCCAATCCACATTGTATGTATGAAGGTCAAACTTAAGCCCAAAACAAGATTATTCAGTAACTATGAACACAAGAATGATCAAAAAGGAGATAACAATGAACAGATTCGAGTGTTTGCACAAACGGGCACAGATGTATCTTTTCAGAAGAAAAAAAAATGTTTTTAAAATCTTCAGGGGGAGTAAGTCAGAACGTAAATGCAGGGCAGACAGAAGCTCACCCCTGCAGAAACCGTGAAGTCCTCAGGAGTGACCGCGAATGAAGAATAGGGAGGCCCTCTCTGAATGCTTCCTTTTGGGGACTGGCCTGGGGCACCTCTGGGCAGTCCTGAGGCTACAGTGACCTCTACCAGTCTCTCTGGGAAGGAACCAAGACAGAGGAGCAAAGATATCTGGCATATAAGGTAGAAATGCCAACAAGAGGACTTAAGGGAGAAACAGGAGGCAGAAGTATAGAAAAGAGAAAAGGAATAGGAAAAATTTTAAAAGAAGGAAGGAAGGAAGGAAGGAAGGAAGGAAGGAAGGAAGGAAGGAAGGAAGGAAGGAAGGAAAGGCAGGCAGGCGAGGGAAAGAGGCACCAAAGACTAGGATCAGGAATTAAGATTAACAGCAGGGAGTTAAGCTTTTCAGGTAGAACACGGGACAAAGTGAACTGAAGAGTATGCACACTCCCTAAACGGGAATGTATTTCTTCCTGTTCTTCTAACCAAACCTTTTGCCTTTTCTCACTCTACAGCTCCTTTAGTACACACACAGCTTCTAAGTACTCTGGGAAAAGCCATCCATGAAGCAAATCCAATATGCAAGTCAAAGCTTTAGGATTTGTAACAAGGTATTATTACTGAAAAAACAGCAGTACCAGAAGCACCACATCTACAGCATTAAAGCACCTTTGTCCACTCCTCCCCCCTCTCTTATAACAAAGGATTTTGAAATTCCAGGGGGAAAAATGACCTTTCTACTAACTCAAAGAACTCTGTAATTGGCTCATTCTCAAATAGATACTGACATTACCCAGATGCTTGTAACATTCATATGCAGGGATATTTTCTTGGCTTTTAAAGCAGCCCCCAAATTACGACTCAACTAAGATTGCAAGGCAGAGTGCTTGAAGTTTGGAATTCATTCTCCTTTGGAAACAAGGTCACAAATAGTTGTTAAAAGGTCAGGTCAACCAACTTGTAACTCACAATATAGCTGAGAAGGCAACACTATTTTACCAGACATAGTTACCAGTTCATGGTACTATGTCTAGCTCAGGAAAGATGTTCACATGGTAAGTAGATAGATGTTTACTTTATTCTCTTACTTTTCTGTGTAGAGTTGACCCTTGAGCAATGGGTTTGAACTGTGCACAGGTCCACTTACAGACCTTTTTTTTTTTCAATACAGTACTGTAAATGTATTCTCTCATGATTTTCTTAATCATGTTTTCTTTTCTCTAGCTTAGTTTATTGTAAGAATACAGTATATAATACATACTACATACAAAATATGTGTTAATTGACTATTTAGGTTATCAGTCAACAGTAGACTATTGGTAGGTTAAGTTTTGGGAGAGTCAAAAGTCATATATGGATTTTTGACTGCATGAGGGGTCAGTACCCCTAATCCTCACATTGGTCGAGAGCCAACTGTACTTGAAATATATAACTGAAAAAAAGATATTTCACTCCATAAGTATTTATCGAAACTCTGACAAATTAAAAAACCTTGTATGCACTATGGGGAATACAAATATTTACCATGTTCTTCCTAAATGCAAAAAAAAAAAAAAAAAAAAAAGAAGGAAGACATACAAAATGGAAAGCATGAAAGACCATAGCACTAATACAACGTGCAAAAAGAACTTAAGTACAGAAGTCAATCCAGTTCTAACAAGGAATACTGTGTTGATGGTTAAAAAAGTCACAAATTCTTCCATCCTTGTATGCACATTTCTTTATATTGTGACATGCCTGCTCTTCTCGTCAAAAATGGAATCTATTTTCCCACACCTTGAATCTGGGCTGGCCTACTAACTTGCTTTGACCTAAATATGTGAAAGAATTGCTACCGTGCAATTTCTGGGCCTGCAACTTCTGCCCTCACTTTCTTGCAGCCTTGAGACTGCCATGTAAAGAAGCCTGAGCCAGTTCCTGTGAGGATAAGAGAAAGGCAGATCTGAGTGCCAACGACAAACTGCCATACATGTGAGTGAGGTTGTGGTAGGCCATCCATCTCCAGTTAAGCCACCAGATGAATGAATACACATGGCTGACAAGACCAAAAGAAGAAACATCCAGCTGAGCCCAGCCCAATTAGGGTTCCATGATTTTTCTAACAGTAATCATGAAATTCTGTTGTTTTAAGCAGTAAGTTTTGGGGTGTTCTGTTATGCAGCAATAGATATCCAAGATAAATACAAAAAAAAAATATGTCACCGCCTCTCATTCATTGGCACTGGAAAGAAAAGGCAAAGACACTTCTTGCTACCATTATCTAGTTAATTCTACATATCTTCATAAGCAAATGCATAGATCAATTCACAATGATTTCAAGACCCATAATAAGCAAGAGGAATATAAGTAGACATAAAACAGAGATCTTCCACTCAAGGAACTTAAAGATGAATTCAGTAAGGTGGACGAGATTCTACCACAGAGACATACACATGGTGTCCTATGGAGATCACAGAGAAAGGTCAACAGTCATAAATCTGGTAGATGAGCAAGAGAAATCAAGAAAGGCATTCCAGAGGAGCCAGAACAAAGTTCTGAAAGCAAAAGAATTAAAAGGGGCACAAAGGTCAGTAAGTAAGACCAGCACAATCATAAGTGAGGATGCATGAAATATCATGGTGTCTTTAGGGAACTAAAAGCAGTTCCAAATGGCTGCATTTTAAAGTATGTGTAGAGAAAGTCAGGACATCCAGCTGGAGAAGCAAACAACGAGAACATAGTAAGCTATTAGATCAAGCAAGGGAGTCTGGACTTTATCCTGTTGGTGATCAAGTGATCACCCATGTGTTGGTGATCACAAGTTGGTGATCATCCATGTGTTTAAAGAAAAGAAGCATAGTCAGAATTGTGTTTTATAAAAGATTATAGTTGTAGGGGCGCCTGGGTGGCGCAGTCGGTTAAGCGTCCGACTTCAGCCAGGTCACGATCTCGCGGTCCGTGAGTTCGAGCCCCGCGTCGGGCTCTGGGCTGATGGCTCGGAGCCTGGAGCCTGTTTCTGATTCTGTGTCTCCCTCTCTCTCTGCCCCTCCCCCGTTCATGCTCTGTCTCTCTCTGTCCCAAAAATAAATAAATGTTGAAAAAAAAATTAAAAAAAAAAAAAAAAGATTATAGTTGTAGAAGATACCTGAGACGACCACATCCAGGAACAGGTAGACCAATCTGGGTCCAGATGAGAGACCGTAAGGAGAAGGTAGGTAAGAGAGAAATTCCTTTGTAGGACATTTTGAGTTTGAGTCATAGACAGTTAAGATGCCCAGAATGTACTGAAATATACAAGACTAAAGAATGAGAACAAAGCTAAAAGCATACATTTGGAAGTCATCTGTATAAGTCCAAGAATTAAAACTATGAGCAGAGATGAAATCAATCGGGGAAAGCTTCTTGAGTGATATTCTAGAGGAATATCTCCAGTAGAATTAGAAGTGAAAGTTATAATAGAGTTTGATGAACGTGAGGCATATTGCTCTTTGCATTCTTTTATAAAAATAATCATTCCTTAGGTCCTCTGTATTGGGGGAGGTAAAGGTAGAGTATCCAAGGCTCCGTTACAGCTCATTCACCTCCTGATGCGTTGTCACCCAAGATTCCCACATTCCCTAAATTAAAAACTGATCCACGGACATGGCAGAGATTGTATCTGGGCTCCTTTCCTTAGAGAAATAGCCATTCTATTCACTAACCTGACCATAATGAGCTCAAGTCAAATAGCTTAGAATTCAGCTGACTATGATGGCTGTTTTAGTCTCCATTCAATCAATTATTTACACTTCAGTCATCTTAACATCGGCAAGTGGTACAAGGATCTGATATTATGCATTCAGTTGCTTAGAAACCACAATTTCTCATAGTTTCCTTCTCTGCTTCCAATTTTAACTATTGCCAAGCCACAAATTTCTATATATCACCTTAACACTAAGATCAGCAAATTCACTATCTGCATTCTAAGTATCCTTAAATAACTGTATTGCACATGCCGGAGTAAATTTAGGGCAAAATAAAACATCAGGTTGCAGAGGTCAGTTTTAGAATTTTGTCTCCTGGGACATACTACACTCTGACATTAGTCAGTGGGTACCCCAGTCAATTCTACACTGACCTAAATGGGATTAATGGCCTGGTGTAGTTTCATTTCAGTCAAGGTATGGGTAACTATCCTTGATGAGGTAACACTGTTGTTATATGGGAAGATAAATACCTCAAGAATAGTGTTTCAACCTAAGGTCTTGTTATCTCAAGGCAACCAAGATGTCATTATCAGTTGTAAAGGTCATTATTAAGTTTGTGAAATTAAATTGCAGCTTCAACTTTCAGTTTCACTATATGTAAAAGTCAATTATGTACAGAAAGAGGCACAAAACTGCCAGAGTTATTCAAAGCATTTTGAAGTCAAGGGCTTTTATTCTTAAAATGTAGGATCTCAGAAAATATATTTAATTTGTCTTATGAAATTCCTCAGTATGTAAAATAGAAGCCCTTGCACTGCCTGGCAAACATAATTGAAAGCCAAGAAATCTGATGAATAAATGGAATGATTCAATAAATGAATGACAGACTATTCTATCTCCTTGTAGTACGAAGATTTAAAGGTTACAAGGTAACTTGTGTCTTCAGCAGTTCAGACATGATGACATCTGTCCTATACCATCACTCAAACTGTCTATAAGCTATGACTGTAAAGAGTCTAACAACTTCCATGAGATACTCCATAAGCCAATCCATTAACACAGACTAGTGGTTCTCAAAGTGTGGACCCCAGACCAGCAGCATCAGCATCACCTGGGATTGCAGAAATGCAAATGATCTGGCCTCACCCCAGAACTACTGAATCAGAATCTCTGGCTGTGGGCCCCATTAATTGGTGTTTTAACAAATATTCCAGGTGATGCTGATGCCCACCAAAGTTTGATAGCACTGATGTATACAGAAGTCCCATTGAGTAGGTAAGAGAGGAATAAAATATGATCCTGTAACTTTATTTTTCAAATTAAATTGAAACAAAGATACAGTTGAAGTTGGGAAAACAGAGGAAACACCATTTGATGGCCCATTTGCAATTCCAATAAGCTGGATAAATTAGATAAAAATCTGCCAATGACATAATACAATTGTTTCTCCCCATCCAAGCTAGAGAAACACTGAAAAAGAGATGTTACCATGGAGTACTAGCCAAGACTGTGAAGAAAGACCCTCTCACACCTTGCTGGTAGGAACAAAAACTGCTACAGTCCTCATGGAAAAGAATTTGATAGTATATAACAAAATTATGTGTATGTATACCTTTTGTCCTTACAATGTCATTTCTAGGAATCTACCCTAAATATACGTCTCCAACATTATCAAAATAAATATGCATTATCTACTGCAGCAATGTTTCTGATGGTAAAATATCAGAAACAACCTGAATACCAACATTAGAAAACTGGCTGAATACGTTATGTGGTATCCTTTATCCAGACAAAGGATACTATGTCACTATAAAGAAGAAGGAGGACAATCTCTATGGAAACGTATGTAATGACATCCAGAATATACTGTTAAGTGAAAAAAGCAAAGCTGAAAAATATATAATGTGTGTTATGTTTTGTGTATGAAAAAATGGGAAAAGAAAATATATGTATGCCCGCATATTTTTGCAAAATAACTAAGAGAAGGATAAACCAGAAACTAATGAAGCTAGTTACCTGTAAGTACTAGGAACTAGGATGGGAATGGGGTGGAAAGAATTGGAGTTACAATATTTCTGAGCACATCTTTCACTTTCAAATCTGTATTAATATTTTATATATTCAAATAAATAAAATCAACAAGCATGAATAGAGGGATCCTAAAATGGAATGCAACAAACATATGAACCAACAGTATGTCAAATACAGAACATAATCACATGGAAAGAGAACTAGCCCACATATCTTTTGAATGAAGTATTTTGACTACATAGCATCACTCAAAAGATAAAATGAACTATAAACAAATGTTGAACTCTAGTGACGAAGTTTATTTTTCACAGTGGTATAGGTTAGAAATTTTAAAACTGCTTTGTTTTTAATTTTTTTTGATTGAATAGGTATATTGAAAATAATAGAAGTCAGGTTTTTCACAGATGATGAAATGAGTTACAAATATGGAAAAAAGGAACGCTAGACTGAACTCTGTGGTACTGGGCTAAAACTGAAAGTATCATCAGTGTGAACTCATGGTTTCCAATGGACGGACGGACAAACAGATAGATGTATACACACACTTATATGTAGTGTATATATATTTTTTTCTTCCTTCCTCCCTTGCTTTCTTTCACCTCCAAGAAGACATAAAAGTCATGACACCCTGGTAGCAGCAATGAGTACATATAGCACCAAAATCTAAATACCATTCTCCACTGAAAGACCTAGGGTTCCTTAGTGAATTGGTCGATTTCAGTACTATAGTAGAGAAAGTACAAAACCAGGCTGGACGATCACGCTGTGCCTGAGAGTAAGGAGATACTTAAAGTCTGATGGGACACATCAAAGGCTAAAGAGCCAGCTTGAAGGAGCATCCATTGAACAAATTGGGGACAATCTGAACATCAAAATAAATGCTGGTAGCAGCAGCTTATAAACCACTGAATAAGTCCATAACAAATGTAAATGAGTGAGTAAATAAACAAGCAAACAAATGCTGGAATACAATACGAATAAAAAGACTAATCTTAGTTAAGATACATTCTATGAAATAATTTGCCTGTACTGTTCAAAAATATCAAGGTCAAGAAATAGTAAGAATGAGGAATGGCTCCAAATTCAAAGAAACTAAAGAGACATGATAACTAAATACTACCCATACAAACAGACCCTGGTCCTTGGATGGGGGAAAATGTTATAAAAGTCATTACTGGGACAACTGAAAATAATTTAAATCAGACTGTGGACTGGATATAAAATGTACTGATTTTTTATTTTTTTTTTAACATTTACTAATTATTGAGACACAGAGCATGAGCAGGGGAGGGGCAGAGAGAGGAGGAGACACAGAATCCGAAGCAGGTTCCAGGCTCTGAGCTGTCAGCACAGAGCCCGATGCGGGGCTAGAACTCACAAACCGCAAGGATCATGACCTGAGCCAAAGTCGGACACTTAACCGACTGAACCACCCAGGAGCCTCTAAAATGTACTGATTTTTATCACTGTACTATGATTATGTAAGAAAATGTCCTTGTTCTTAGGAGCTATGTATAGAAATACTTAAGGATTAGTCTACAATTAACTCTCAAATGGTTCAGGAAGCAATAGTATGTATACACAAGAGGGAAAGAGCTAATGACAAAGTCAATGGAGTAAAGAGTGTAAAACCCTGGCAAATCTGGATAGAGTATACATATACAGGAGTTTCTATGCTAATCGTGGAAATTTTCTGTAAGTTTGACATCATTTAAAAATAAAAAGTTACTTAAAATTATACATTTATTTAAAATCTAACCAATGCAGGGGCGCCTGGGTGGCGCAGTCGGTTAAGTGTCCGACTTCAGCCAGGTCACAATCTCGCGGTCCGTGAGTTCGAGCCCCGCGTCGGGCTCTGGGCTGATGGCTCAGAGCCTGGAGCCTGTTTCCGATTCTGTGTCTCCCTCTCTCTCTGCCCCTCCCCCGTTCATGCTCTGTCTCTCTCTCTGTCCCAAAAATAAATAAAACGTTGAAAAAAAAAATTAAAAAAAAAAAATAAAATCTAACCAATGCAAAGAAAAACTTTTTTTTCCCAGCAAAGAAATCTTAAATCTCCTCCTGTGTTTTCAATAAATCTCATATTTTCCAGGACAGGTGAATCAATTAAAGGGAAAAGAAGAAGGGTTAGGAATAAAGATTGTGTGTGGAAGTAGTTGGAAAATATTTCCTAACTCTTTCCGAGCAGTACTTCTGAATTTTCTATACAATCATAGAGTCAGTGTCAATTTCCCTTGGTGAAATAAGCTTGTATCTCACAGAGCTGTCACATATTGTCATATACAATGCCTTCAAAGGCAGAACTTTGCCTTTTTCAGCTTCAACTATTTCACAACCATGAGTTCAAGTTCATTATGATTTGCATCTTCAAAAAGCAACAAACTAAAGCAAAGACATATAGAGTTGCGCATGCATCTCAGAGTAACATAAAGCGAGCCAAGAGCTGAAAATTCCAGAAGTCTGATCCAAATTCCACATCATAATTGCTTTGATTTGATTTTGTTTTTCATCAACACATTTCTGGATGCCACATATGGTAAGAGAAATGCTAACAGGAAGCCCACTTTGCTAACATGGGAATTCCATTTTTACCCAAAGAAAGTTACAAAAACAATGCCAATGTTTTAATCAGAGGTTTAAGCCTAATAGCACTCCCAACAGCTGTTCCTTTAGCAGCTTTCAACTTCACTTGGTCACAGTGAAAGCTTTTGAGTATAAACACAGTAAAACTAAAACCAAAGACCATTTCCAAAGGACCAATAGGGTTTTAAAAAACGACATTTCTGTTTCAGTATTTTTCTTCCTTAGCATTCTTTCATTTAAAACTGTCACCAGTGGGGGCGCCTGGGTGGCGCAGTCGGTTAAGCGTCTGGCTTCAGCCAGGTCACGATCTCGCGGTCCGTGAGTTCGAGCCCCGCGTCAGGCTCTGGGCTGATGGCTCAGAGCCTGGAGCCTGTTTCCGATTCTGTGTCTCCCTCTCTCTCTGCCCCTCCCCCGTTCATGCTCTGTCTCTCTCTGTCCCAAAAATATATAAACGTTGAAAAAAAAAAAAAAAAAACTGTCACCAGTGGTGACAACCAAGACCTAGTGATTGGAAGAGTGAATATCTCTCTCCACACGGGGGGGGGGGGGGGGAGTTCAATCCACTAATGAAATGTCAAGTCTTTAATTCATGCTATTCCAATAGCTACTCTGGTTTCATAAGAAAGGTCTATTTTGCTTTTGATTGCTTGCTGCTGTTTTTTGTTTTCCAACCCGAGTTCAGTCACTGGCAGCAACTTCCCTTTAATTACAGCTCCATTAACAGTAAGTCTGCAGTGCTGAGGCATGCATTCAATCATCCTGCAGTAGATTTACACCAGCCTTCACATTTCTGGGATGGATCATTCCCCAAAAACATTAATAAGAATGAACAAGTAACTGTGAGAGTAACAGGTAGCAGTCACAGAACAACAACAAATCTGTATTTCAAACCCCTGAGTGGTCATGTTTTTTGATACCAGAATAAATTCCTACTTCTTTGATTCACAAGTTTTGCTAGAAGCTAGATTCATCTTTTATAAAATGAATCAGAGTATATACATTAAAATTTAAGTCTGAAAGTAATAAAATGCATAAAAATCAAACCAGTGGAAGGAAAATCATGAAAAAATAAATTTAGCCCATAAAATAAATACAGGAAAGCAAGGAAAAAAAACCACAAGCGAAAACAAAAAGCATTAGTACACAGTAAAAAAAGAAACAAAAGTAAATTGAGAATGGGGAGAAAAAAGCCTATAGGGAAAATAAATCTCAATATAAAAGTCATAACAGCCAATGTAACTGTTCTATATGAAAATCACCAGGTAAAAGATCAATCAATATTCAGTCCATTTTTTTTTACTCCAATAGTATGTTATTTAAAAGAAACACATCTAAAACATAGTGACACTGCCCCGCTCTAGTTATTACTAAATATTGATGTTTCAGAGAAGATCATATTTATCTATCTTTCTTGACACCAACAGATACTTAGCTGCTTTCGTTTCTCTTAAACCCAGGGGCAGGGAGAACCCAAACCAGTTGACAAGTTTCTCGGGTAAATGAGGCATAGAGAAATAAAATATGATTTTTAAGAAAGACTACTTTGTTAAGGTGCAAAGCCCAAGGCCATTTTTTTTGTCACTTAACATGTAACTTCTCTCTTTTGATTAGAATATATCCTCCCCAAGAGGTTTATTAAGAAAGGATTTGGCCAAAGAACAGAAGGCATATAATTTCACATATGCTGCTGTGAAATGTGAAAACATGTCCATTCTATGTGCTCACCCGCCAAGAGAGAGGGCCAAATATTGAGTCTGTATCTGACTGAAAGTCACTTAAAACTAGATACCTACCCAATTCATTTTACATAGAAGGAATTGGAGGTTCTGGTATTCAAGCTTGTGTATTTAACCACAAGAAGAACAAAGTCATGATAGTATTTCTATAAACCCCAGAGAGCTAATAGTGACAGACTCAGATAAGAAATTCATGGGAAGTTACAGGACAATAACACTTGCTCTGTATGGAGTCAAATACTGTCTCCATACAGCTTCTTCGCATTTGTTCAATCTTCTGATATGATAGAGAGGTACAACCATTTTCCATTAAGCAGCTTGGCAATTATCTGGAGACCTAATATCATGATTGCATTGATGCTTCTCTGCTCTAAGCTATACCACACTCACTACTCTGGGCATACCAGGCCAGGCACACTGTTAAAAGTCATCTCATCGGGGCGCCTGGGTGGCACAGTCGGTTGAGCGTCCGACTTCAGCCAGGTCACGATCTCGCGGTCTGTGAGTTCGAGCCCCGCATCGGGCTCTGGGCTGATGGCTCAGAGCCTGGAGCCTGTTTCCGATTCTGTGTCTCCCTCTCTCTCTGCCCCTCCCCCATTCATGCTCTGTCTCTCTCTGTCCCAGAAATGAATAAACATTGAAAAAAAAATTAAAAAAAAAAAAAGTCATCTCATCATGGGAACTACAGTATTCCACACTCAGCAACTGACAGAACCCACTAGATAGAAAATTAGCAGAGATACAGGAGAACTGAACAGTACATAAACCAACAGGATCTAACTGACATAGAACCCCCCACCCAAAAAAGCAGAATACACATTGTTATCAAGTGCTCACAGATATTCACTAAGACTCATCATAATCAAACTCTCCTAAACACTCATAAAACAAACCGCAACAAATTTAGAAGAACTGCAATTATACAGAGTATATTCTCTGACTTTAATCCTACAAAACTAGAAATCAGTAACTGAAGGGGCATTCGGGTGGCTCAGTAGCACCCTACTTTGGCTCAGGTCAACATCTCATGTTCGAGCCAGTTCAAGCCCCACACCAGGCTCTGGGCTGACAGCTCAGAGCCTGGAGTCTGCTTCAGATTCTGTTTCCCTCTTTGTCCCTCACTCCCACACTTGTGTGCATGCTCTCTCTCACTCTCTAACAAATAAACGTTAAAAAAAATTTTTTCAAGGAAATTAGTAACTGAAAGACAGGAAAATCATCTCATTGAAACTATCCCAACATAATTTTGAGAGAAGTATCCTAACACATTTTACACTTAACAAAAACGTAAGACTCAAAGAAACCACTACCTAGGAAAGGTCATAAGCATTTAAGTGTTAAAGCCAAAATCGTCAAAATAAGTCAGTCAGAGAAAGACAGATATCATACGTTTTTCACTCATATGTGGAATCTGAGAAACTTAACAGACGACCATAGGGGAAGGGAAGGAAAAATAAGATACAAACAGAGAGGGAGGCAAACCAGAAGAGACTCTTTAAATACAGAGGACAAACTGAAGGTTGATGGGGGTGGGGAAAATGGGTGATAGGCACTGAGGAGGGCACTTGCTGGGATGAGAACTGGGTGTTGTATGTAAGTGATGAATCGTGGGAATCTACTCCTAAATCCAAGACTACACTGTATGTTAGCTAACTTGGGAATAAATTTTTAAAAATAATAAAATAAAAAATTTTTAAAAAGCCAAAATCTTTATTCAGGAATATGTGACTCCAAAGTCTATAGTTTCTACTATACTGAGTTACATCTCAACAAAGAGCTTACAGTCCAGCAGTCTCCAAATTTTTTATCATACTCACCCCTACTAGCTAGAAAAAAGTCTATACCCCAAATGCATATTTTTTTGTTTTTATTAATATATTATCATCTAGTATATGTAAGTCAACATATAAAAAATAGATTTTTTTTAAAAAGATGCTTGTCTAAATAAACATGAAAGAAATTCTAATGTTTTCTTTATGTAACAGTGCTGGCCATGGATAGCCCTTTAAGTTAAGCATTCCATCCAAAACCCCAGTTCTTTTTTTATCTACTCTTAAAATATTTCCTTCCCCATCTTTACTTGTGCAGTTAATTTTTCAATCTCAAATGACAGCACTACACATCTATCGTTGTTCAATTATGGTCCACTGCTCAATTCTGTGAAGATATCTTTCCATCCTGGGCCTGTCATCCATCATGTGAGTACTGCTCCTAGCTTCATCATGTGAGCTGCTACATTGACGGACCTGCCCTTGAGAGCTTTAACCAAATAAACTACGAAAATTTCCACAGCACAAGGCTAAAACACTTACTCCCTCAGTTTGCCAGATTGGTATTACCAGTGGCTTGGAACATTATTTTTTTGGTCACCTTCTAGTTTGCCTAATTGTTCTTACAATCCATACTTCACCATTTTATTCAGAGGATAGCATACAAGTTTTATTGAAACATCTTGTGAAAGTTTAAACGTGATATATACCACTCTTCAGGCAGTTCACCACTGGAAGAAACTCAGCATCGGACGGTCCAAACACTCCAGTTTTCCTGGGAAAACGCTGAGACTAGAATAGTTAAGTGGCTTTCTCAGATCACCCAGTCAGTCAGCTAAGATAGAACCTAGCTCAGGGCTGAAATCATCTGAATTGAAACTGGTTCTCTTCACTACATCACTATTCTCTATGAGAGAAAAAGGGAAACACTTACTGAGCATGTGTTGTGTGCCAAATATCATACTCAGTGCTACACAGTTTCTAACCGAAACCTCCATTTCTTGGAAAAACAAAAGATGCCTACAGGATCAGCTAGCTACACAGCATAAGTAAGTGAACAGGGGAGGTATAAGTCAGCAGGGAGCAGTGATCACCCAAAGACGCTCCTAGGCACACCACTTGAGGAATATAGCCGGCCCGAGATACAGGTGTAAGGTTGCCAGATCTTCTGATTTCTGATATCCAGATTTCTTCTGACACTTAAATGTTAGCAACTATTTCCAATTTAACACTATCCTGGCCAAAAAACCCATATCCAAATACCAAGCCCACTTAATGCACACCAGGCATCTTGCATACATTCTTTCATTAAGTGCTTCCCACAATCGGGGCTTTAAGGGATGAGGCACCTGTAACTCAAAGAGATTTAAGTTTCCCACACAGCTCACAAGTGGGAGAGTCTTAATTCAGGCCTGTTTACTTAATACTGCCACTATATTGTCTCATTTAATCCTTATAACCATCCTCAGAGGCAGTTACCATTATCCATGTTTATAGATTGGGCAAAAATCTGAAGACTAGAGACAGAGACTAGTCACCTCTGGCCTAAAGTCAGTTAAGAATGCAGTTTAACGAAAGTCGTAAGATTGTCTTCTATTCTTAATGGGGATGAAGCACTCTCCAGCAGTGAGCCTTAAAGCAGAAGTAAGATATTTCTTGACTTCCAAACTGCTTTTTGTTTTGCTTGGAGGTTCCTGGCAAGATATCCTGTGCCTCTAACGTGAACTGGTTCCAACTTTTATCAAATAACACTAATTTTAAACCCTATATGATGAAATAATCAGTAAACCCAATAGTAAACTCATTTCTGTGTTTTACTACCAGCTTCCAACTTAGGTTCTAGAGGACATGTAAACACAATATTCTCAGTTACAAGGATTAAGACTTCTCTCCTTGACTCTAAACAATAGAGCTCAAAGATTAACCACTGTCTTTTAACTTCCACTCATTCATTAACATCTCTCCAACCCAGGGATGTGACAACATGCTGGTGTGAAAATATACACACACCCCACTTACTTCAATGGCTGACATTCCAGGGATAACGTCTACCTCCTGGTTTCCCACACCTACAAGGCAACTCAGGAATGGCTTTGCGGGCTGCTGTCCCAGAGCTGCAGCATCTCCTGCTGCCCCTGGATGGCGCTGAGGAGTTCTCCCAGGAACATACAGTGGAGGACCAAAGAGAAACAGAGCGCTAAGGGAGAGATCACAGCCAAAGACTTTTCTTCATGATTTGGGATCTTGATGTAAATACGAGGGACCTCAGTAATCATTTACCTTGTCCCCATCCCCCTTTCCCATTCTTCCTCCCCACTCCATATCCCCTCTCTGGGTTCCCGCTTCTAGCTCCAGTAAATTTTCCAAGAAGAAACCTTACATCACCTTTTTATTCCTTCTCCCATTAGAAGCCACCTGAGCTTTCATTCCATTCCATTCTTGATGAGAAGGTAATTTCCCGAGTTCCTATTTAATCAGTCACTATACTCCATGGGCATTTACATTTTAAGCAGGGCTTCCCAAAAATACAAAGATAATCCAAAGGACTCCTTTCATGGTATATTTTTCTAGTACCTGGATAGGGAAAGGGGCACTGACCTAGAGGGAGAGCTTGGAGGACTTCACCCATACCCCTCGACGTAATTTCCAACAGCTCCCTTCCCAATAAACACATGACAGAATCCTTACTGTGCAAAACCTCCAGGTTTTGTTATTTTTATTTGTTGTTTTATTTTATGTTGTTGTCTTTTAAGTAAGCTCTACACTCAATGTGGGGCTTGAACTTAAGACCCCGAGGTCAAGAATCATTTTGCTTTGCTCTACCAACTGAGCCAGTCAGGCACCCCTAAACATCCAGTTTAAGCAAAAAATTTCATCGGGATATCTCCTAATGTTCTTAAATGACTTGAATGCAATAATGTGTGTGTATATTAATGTACATACATTAAACATAAGCAATATTGTTACTGTTCTGTATTGTTATGATAAACCTATTTCCCTTCACATATCCGATGTGATGATCCAGTGAAATTAGGATGAAATAAAGCCGCCCATCCCAAAAGGGCAGGGGAGTTAAAATATGTCACTAGGAGAAATCAAAGAGGAAGGATTATAATTCACTAAAAAAAGACAAGGTATCAGAAATGCCTACTCAGCTTCCTGTAGCTGTCTAAACAAAATACGTACATATTTTACTTTTTTCTTTGGAAAAAGAGCCCAAAGGAAACTGACACCATATAGATCTCACAAGAAAAGTAAGGTGTTCTCTAGTCGGCCACTCATCTGAAGGAACAGAACCAGACACTCTAGACTGGGGTTTTTAATTAATGATTTATTAATGACTGTCAAAAGGGCAGCATCTTAATTACTGTTCATTAAACAAACTTTTGCAGCCAGTGCAGAGTATGATCTGAATACCAGAATGTGACATTTCCAAACAATCAATATGAATTAATACAGAGCACCGGCTCACCTCTTACGTTCATACCTGGAGTCAGTCAGTTAATTCAATTCTGGAAGCTTATTTATAACAGCCACAAACACACCACTTTTATTAAGCCATTAAAACCGCACAGAATCTTAATATTGAGAGCACTGTAAAATGAATATGCTGAAAACCTTCCACCAGAATCACAGACAGGTAGGTTCCACCTCTTGTGCTGCAAGAATAATAATTAAAATAGTGACCAATTTTTACTATGTCTAGCTACTGTTTTAGGGGCTTCACATACTTTAAATCATTTAATCCTTATAATAATCCTGTATCAGAGAAACTATTTTTTCCCTTTTTACACATGATAAAATTCAGCACATATGGGGGTTAAGTTGTCGAAAGTCAGAAAGTGAGTGCCAATGGGGCACCTGGGTGGCTCAGCAGGTTAAGTGGCCGACTTCGGCTCAGGTCATGATCTCACAGTTGGTGAGTTTGAACCCCGCATCAGGCTCTGTGCTGACAGCTCAGAGCCTGGAGCCTGCTTCGGATTCTGTGTCTATCTGTCTGTCTGTTTCTCTCTCTCTCTCTGCCCCTCCCCCATTTGCACTCTGTCTCTACCAAAAATAAACATCAAGAAAATTTAATTAAAAAAAAAAAAGACAATGAATGCCAAGAATGTTAACAATTAGCATGTAGATGCTGTTTCCCTGTTTACAAAGCTCATTCATGTAGTTATCCTTTTTGGTCCTTGTAACTGCCTTGTGAGGCAGATATTTTTACTTTTATTCCTAACTCACAGAGGAAGAAGCAGAGAGGTAAGTAACTTGCCTAATGGCACAAGTAACTGGAGGAGATGACAGCAGAGCTCAAGTCATCCACCACAGACTGCCCATGTGGATTGTATGACCAACTACTGCCAAGACCAGAGACCCCCTCTCTACATGGTGTGACAGAGGGAGATGAGAGGACCACTTACACCTAAAATCTTTCTCTTCTACTGCCCCCAATTTTACAGCCGGTCTTGTGTACAGACGTTATCACGGTGTTTATTACAGTATATTAAAATGGCCTGTCATGCATCTCTTTCTCCTACTAGAACAGAAGCTCCAGAAGGCAAGATATGTGTCTTTTGTCACCCAACACAGATTCTCAACATAAAGTGCCTAGCACCTAGTAGGCGCTAAAACAAAAAACTTATCCTAAAATACTAATTCAGTTTGCCAATGTTTATTCAGTTACATTCTTCTCTGGGGTTGAAGCAGTAATTTTGTGATTATTTCCTGGGAACAGTCAGAGTGTGTTTATAATTTAAGAGCTTTCATACATTTATAATACCAGCGAGTACTTTGGTACACTTCAAGCAGTTGGGTACCATTCAATGATTCTTTTAATGAAATCATCAAATGACATCAGCTTTTCAATCCACACTATTAAAATTTTTTAAAAGGCTATTTTGCCCTTTTAATCCTCTTTTCCTAATCTAAACTGTGTACTATTTAACTTGTCCAGGTAATCTCATACATATTTTAAGCAAACAAGAGAATACCCATTGAAAAACCTTTTTTGATAAGCATAAAACATTTGTTCAAACATGTTCCTCAAGATATCTGAATGTAATTTAAACAGCTACCACCAGCAGTTATTTCTTGTTTGCATGCCTAAAAGTATGAATAGAATTAAGTTAAATGATAATAATCAGGGGCGCCTGGGTGGCTCAAGAGGTTGAGCATCTGACTCTTGATTTTGGATCAGGTCATGATCTCAAGGGTCATGGAAT
Source organism: Leopardus geoffroyi (assembly GCF_018350155.1). Lineage (NCBI taxonomy): Eukaryota > Metazoa > Chordata > Mammalia > Carnivora > Felidae > Leopardus > Leopardus geoffroyi. The sequence goes on along the minus strand of NC_059342.1, from coordinate 42,676,091 downwards.
CGAGCCCCGTGTTGGGTTCCATGCTGAGTGTGGAGTCTGCTTAATTTTCTTTCTCTCTCTCCCTCTGCCCCTCTCCCCTGCTCATGTACTCTCTCTCTAAAAAGAAAAAAAAAGATGACAATCATGGGCATATACTTCAACAATCTATTATTTATTATTGAGAACCTGTAGTATTGCAAATGCAACAGAAAATTTTCACCAATGTAGCACAGGAAAGGCTATGCATACTTACAGTGTACAAAGCAATAGCATAAAATTGCTTTTTCTAAATTATGGAATTCCCAATATCTGGATCTAGTCAAAAAAACTTAATTAAACAAGCTGGCTCTTTTATAAGACCAGCCACTCTACTGACTTTATGATATTGGTTATGTTAACTAATCTGAAATATACCACATATTAAAGAATGTTAAAACTTCCCCTATTTATGGGCAACTTTCTTATTTATGGGTATTTCTATTTATGGGCCTTCTTTCTCCTGTTCATCAAAATAATTAAAATTAAAAACACCCCAATAGAGGAGTGCCTGGATGGCTCCATCGGTTAGGCATCTGACTCTTGATCTCAGCTCAAGTCTTGATCTCACGGTTGTGAGTTCAAGCTGTGTGTTGGGCTCCACGCTGGGCATGAAGCCTACTTAAAAAACAAACAAACAAAAAAAACCACCCCAAAAGAAATGATTAATGAGATAATATTGTACACAGATCAACCAACACAATTTAGGTAGAAAATAAATTTAGTATTGCCCAAAGTAACAAATAATTTTTAGAAAACCAACCTAAAGACATTATTCTAAACTAGTCTAACTCTTTCACTACCCAAAAATGAAACCCTGCTTCTCAGTAAAGTAGCCACTAAATCACTCTTATTTTAAATTTTTTTTTCAAGGTTTATTTATTTTTGGGACAGAGAGAGACAGAGCATGAACGGGGGAGGGGCAGAGAGAGGGAGACACAGAATCGGAAACAGGCTCCAGGCTCTGAGCCATCAGCCCAGAGCCCGACGCGGGGCTCGAACTCACGGACCACGAGATCGTGACCTGGCTGAAGTCGGACGCTTAACCGACTGCGCCACCCAGGCGCCCCTAAATCACTCTTATTTTAAAGAGCCATGGCAAGTGAGGTGCTTGGGTGGCTCAGTTAAGCATCCAACTTCAGCTCAGGTCATGATCTCACGGTTCATGGGTTTAAGCGCCACGTTGGGCTCTGTCCTGACAGTGCAGAGCCTGTTTGGGATTTTCTCCCTCTCCCTCTCTCTCTGCCCCTCCGCCCACTCATGATTTCTCTCTCTCTCTCTCTCTCTCTCTCTCTCTCTCTCTCTCAAAATAATAAACTTAAAAAGAAAAAAAAAAAAAAAGAGGCATCCGGGTGGCTCAGTCGGATGAGTGTCCAACTTTGGCCCAGGTCATGATCCCATGGTTCAGAAGTTCATTCGAGCTCTGGGTTGGGAGCTGACAGCTCAGAGCCTGGAGCCTACTTCAGGTTCTGTATCTTCCTCTCTCTCTGCCCCTCTCCAGCTCACACTTGGTCTCTCTCTCTCTCTCAAAAATAAATAACAACATTTTAAAAAAGAAAATTTAAAAGAATGAAGAATGACTTTGCATCCTTGCCTACTTACATCCCTTCTCCATCCCTTCATCCTACTTTTTCATTTGAAATCCTCAAATTTTCTCTTTCCCCTATGTGTTATTCTCAATCTTTCAACTATCATCAGGTTGAGCTTCTATCATGTATTCTATTTTTGAACAAATAAAAATCCCAGCAACTTGATACAGGTTCACACTGTAGTACCAGCAGGTACCAACATCTCTTAAAAGCAAACTAGCTTGGGGTGCCTGAGTGGCTCGGCTGGTTGAGTGTCCAACTCTTGATTTCAGCTCAGGTCATGATCTCACTGTTTGTTGGATCAAGCCCTGCATTGGGCTCTGCACTGACAGTGAGAAGCCTGCTTGGGATTCTCTTTCTCTCACTCTCCACAACCGCCCCCCCCCCACCCCTCCCATGCTCACTTGCTCTCTCTCTCAAAATAAATAAATAAACATTAAACAAAAAGCAAACTAGCTTAATGACCATAAAAGCCACGTGACTAAAGCTTCCAGACAGATCACAAGGACTGTTCATCCAAAGAACATCAGTTTTAAACTCATCTTTGAGGAATTTTCAACTTCTTTAGCAGAATCTAGAAAGTGATCACAAATTTTCTCTAGTCCATATTCTCCCCTCAAATTATTATATAAGTGTATTTCACATAGGAAACAAATCACCATAAAATTAGCATCATTAGAACCCATTTCCTTTGTACTGCGCAATTCATTGACCTGTGAAATTAAGACTGTGAAATTAAGACCTCCAAGACATGCCGAGGGTTAAAGTACCACTAGAGTAGTATAAACTGCTTCTGAAATTAAACTTAGCTGATAGCAGAGTATCTTCAGATACTCCAAACAAATTTAAATTTTTATATGTTGATTATGGACACTTTTAGCCCTAGTCAGAGTATGCATATAGTTTTCATGTAGATAAACCAAAAACTTTATCAGAATAAAAGTGTAATTACTAGAAACCAGCACATAGGGTAGAAGAAAGAGCTTATTTACACATACCCATACTTTACTTCCTAAAGGATGTTAGGGCACTAAAACAGAGAACTGAAGAGTTGAGCCAATTTCTAATCTAATCCTGACCGAAAAAATGTGCCAGGTTGGGTTTTTTTTTTAACAGTACTTTTCTTTAGGTCAAAAGATGCAAATCCCTGCGAAGACACCCCACCCCCAGCTTTACCTTGTTCTGGCAATCTAGCAGGCAGGGACCGACTTAGGGAGGAGTCTCCCACTGAAGGCAGTCAGGGATAGTGACCCTCAGATCATCAGGTTCACACCACATGGTTCAGTTATGTTCCATGTGCTCCAAAGCTGTGCGTGGGGCTAAAGGCCAGAAGAGGTAGACAGACTAGAACCAGCAACAAGGTCAGTTGATACGAAAAATAAAGAAAAAGTGCTTCAAGCACCATTTCAAAACATTTCATTTGTCCTCCCTTTGGCAGTATATGTACACAGCGCTCAATATGTAAATAGTATGTTTAAATGAATGCTATTTGGGTTTTTTTTGTGTGTGTGTGGTTTTAGGTAATTAAGGTGCAATGTAAAACAAATTTCTCCTTAAATCACTTTTGGAAAATGCCTATTCAGATTCAATTTACAGGGTACATGAATCAATCCCTCATACAATACATAGTCTGAAATACAAAGTCATGCCACGTGTGTGTTTTATTAGATTCAGTTCCTACTTCTCAAGCTGCATGATCAGGGAGGCAAAGCAGAGATGTAGTAAAACACCCAACGTCCCTACAGCAGAGGGGGGCTTGGAGAGACAGAGGGAAGCAAGCCTGGATGTGTGCTCCTTACTGTCAACCCTTCTACAGCTGTTGCAGAAAGGAAGTGCTCCATGAATTCTGAAAGACAAGGCAATGAAACATCATCTAGATACTGATTTTACGATCAATTGTAGTCTTCTGCCCTGTTGTGTTGTGATTTCTCTTCTACCCTTTATAGCTTTCCACTCAAAGACCCTGGCTTAAAGCCTCTTAGGTGTCCAAAGCATTTCCAGAGAAAAAGGAAAAGGCATGCTGATCCAATTCCTCTTCATCACCTCCCTCTCCTGAGGGGTTTTTCACAGAAAGGCAAAAAATTGTTTGATCCATGAACATCTGCAGAGCACTAAACCACAGCTTCTTCCGGGACCCATTCAATCTCACTGCAGAGGTCCTATCACATCCTGCAGGAGCAGCAGGCCATTGTCATTAAAAGTAACAATTTAGATGGAAAATGTCCACATGTTACCACTCCCGCTTATTTTTCTTTTTTTTTATTATGACTTCATTTTCTCTACTTATTACAGACTTAAAGTAGCCTTGTAAGAAGATATTTATTATACGTTTGTCACAAAACAATGTGTCCTCATACCCTTCCGCTAACTACTTCTCATTCACACTATCTACTGGTTAGTATGGTCAGTGGTGATTAAACTCATGTTTACCTACATTTATTTTCACAAATTTTTTTTCCAAAGGTTTTCTTCTTATTTCTTATGAGATTCCTAGACATTATCTATTTACTTTCATCATTAAATTCTATTCATTCTGAGTCCTGATCTACACTCTACACTTTTGAACTTGCCTTATAGACAGGCGACAGGCTCAGGGACAGAACTCACTTATAAATAAATTAAAAACCACCAAAACCTCCACCGCCTAGTCAAAAGGCAAGGTTCATATCTACTGCTACATCTTCATTTACTGCTTATCCATTCACCTGTATAACAAAGTTTCACTAAACACACAGGAAACACACAGGACACACACACACACACACACACACACACACACACACACACACACACACAATCTTCGTTCTCTTCTGGAGTGAAGTTTTTTAGGGGAAGCAGCCCAGAAACCCACAAGAGAGATACATTAAAATCACCATAGTAAAGAGAAAGTATGAATGATACAAGAACGAAAGCACAGAGAAAGGACAATTAATGCTTTATCAGCATTATCAGCAGCAGGGGTTGTGGGTTGGCAGAGAAGTATTAATTTTTCCAGCCTAGTTTTCTTCTGACAGAGAAAAGGATTCTCATTTGACTCTGGATTTCTTGTCATTCCACAGCCTCCTACCTCTCTCCTTGGCTTGACACCTTCTAACAACTAGTTGCTAATTAGAGTCAAGGAGAAGTCAAAGCTTAAAATGCAGAATGAATAATGACAGAAGCCTGGCTCTGTGAATACACCGCACAACTATTTTTCTCAGGGTAAAAAAAAAAAAAAAAAAAAAAAAAAACCTTTCTCGTCATTTCTTTTGTTATAAAGCTGATGACTTCTACCTACTTGAAGCTGGGTTATCATGTACCCTCCATAACAGCCTCTTGTGAATTGTCCCCATGAAGATTCACCAAGGAAATATCTAATCTATTCTGTCATAGCACGTGCCCAATTCATTGCCTTCAAGTTGAACCACTTTCACCCTTCAGGCTTCCATCTGGAAATTAAGTTCCTCTGAGCAACAAATCATTTGAACATACTGGTCTTTCTTTATCCCATCCCACACATCATACACAGTTATATGCATGATCTCCAGCAGTATGACTTTTGCATGTTTCTCTTTTCAAGAGCATCTAAAGCTGGTGATCTTCCAGTTTCTGTTTCCAGGTCATTGAGTCCATTATTTTGTCAAGACTTCTTTGTAAAATAGGAATGGTAGCTACTTATCCCTCACAGGATTTCTACTGTAATTAAAATACTGTGGGATGGTGCCTTTACCACACAGAAAGAACTCAGTGAGAATTCTCTTTTCTTCTCCCTTTTCTTCCTTCTGGACAAACCTAATTCCACACAAGTTTTCCCAAAGAGTCACACAACTCCTGCTTCAGAGAGGGTTTTAATTTTTCACTTAGAGAAAGGCTAAGTGGTTCTCGAGCTAAGTTGTCACTGAAAAATGTCAGTAAGAAAACACTGTGGAGCAACCCACCCTGAGACACTATTGGGTCAGGATATATTATTAGTTTTACTATGTTAAACACAAGAGGATTCTGTTAGCTAATATCATGTATAGATTTTCTACATCTCTGTTCATTTGCCTATAATGACCTTTTCTTGTATTTTCCTCCCCTTTTTTTCATCAAAGTTTTCTAGTTTCAGGTAGACATCATTACCAAGGCAGGTAACAATTCCAGAGTAACTAAAACTGAGTTCAGAGAAAATTATAAGGCATCTGAGGAACCTAAGCACTGTGACTGAACCTAAGCTTGTGACAACAGCCCAAACAATCAATACAGTATCAGAGAAAACCAGCCCAAGGAACTCTCCAGATGGCATCCATAAAGGAGGAAGAAGAGAAAGAAATAAGATATATGAGATTTGGAGGCTTAGGGACAGAAGTTTAGAAGAGGCAGAAGAATACAGAAAAGTGAACAGATGGGGAAGAAAACTAAAAAAAGTAACAGTCGAGAATTTCTAAGAACTGGGGTTAAAAGTAAGACATGGGATCAAAAGAGCTGCCATTTAGAAAGTAAAAAAGCAATGCAAGAAAACAAGCAAG